>NC_142746.1:6257674-6305174 GCF_051943395.1 Hippocampus bargibanti | reverse complement strand
ACAAAAACACGTACATGAAAAAAAACACACTAATTGCAAAACAGCAGGTAGACAATTAACACACTACATGTATTTCCAAAACGGGGGTCGACACACCGTCCACCGAGTGATGGGACTGCACAGCGTCTTCATTGTGCAGCATCGCGGTCCCAGTCCGAAGTGGAGAGTCACTTGTGATCCGGGTCACGGCACCAATGTGACGGGTGTCACAACAGTGACTGTCTTCATCTCCACGATGCTGCTGTATTAATGAAGACGAGACGCGTGGATGTGTCTTTTTATTTCTTTTATTTCTGCAACACAGTATGGCAGAAGGTATGGGTGAAGTCGCATGGGTTTCGTCTTGTGATTAACCTGAATGTCCTCGAGATTGTTCTCAAATGCAAAACATTGTAGATAACAAAACAGAATTAACAACGTGTGATCGTATAGTGGTTATTTACAGAAAAAGAGAATACAACACAAGTTCACTGTTATTTACAAGATGTCCCTGAACGCATCATGGGCGGAGACTCGGCAGAACACGCGGTGCGCTTGTAATGGCTGGCGCACAGTTCAACCAGCCACGGACACTCACGGGCAAATGAAACACGACACAAGAAACTAAATATTGTTTAATAAAAACGAAATGAAACAATTATTACCTGCAACACAGTATGGCAGAAGGTATGGGTGAAGTCGCATGGGTTTCGTCTTGTGATTAACTGCGCAATAGAAAAGCACTATGAAGCTAAGTTCCACTCGACAAAACGTGAAGTAAATAATGACACAAAAAGTAATCTGGACTCGAATGAATAAGGGAACTAATTAGATAACACTAGACAGTAAAAAAAGGGGAAACAAAATAAGATATTGTCATGAAAATGCGCGTTAATCAAGACCAACAGAAAATTGCAACTCACCCTGAATGTCCTCGAGATTGTTCTGGAAACTATGGGCGGGACATAGTGCCACACTGTGCGCCGTTGCGTCACTTCCTTCATAATTTAATAACCTAAGTGTACAACTCCGTTACATATAGATAGATAGATAGATAGATAGATAGATAGATAGATAGATAGATAGATAGATAGATAGATAGATAGATAGATAGATAGATAGATAGATAGATAGATAGATAGATAGATGTCCAGATAGATAGATAGATAGATAGATAGATAGATAGATAGAGTTATTTTTTCACCTTATCTTGAACTGGATTAGAAATCATATTTTGCAATTACATGCCCTCATTTGCTGCCAGTGCCTTTCATTCTTTATGTGAAAATGGATGGAAACTGTCTTTGATGAAGCTTTAGTCTTCTTTGTGCTTACCATATATGCCGGCTGGAAAATCTATTTTTCGCATGTTTACTTCAGTTTGGGCAGTTAGGTCACAGCTGTTGGAACTGTGCCAAGGTCATGTGTTTATTTAAGTAGCCTATAGGTTTGTGTGCCTTGCAGTAAACAGGTCATCATTTGCTCAAAGCCTTCACCTGTCTCCACACAAAGAAACATGCTCTCACACACAGACACCCACACAGACACCCGTTTGAATTCACGAGAAATACTTTGCTTTTTTCCTTACCCAGTTTAAACTATTATTGAGCATATAGTATTGACAATTTAACATATCTTTTTTCTTTATTTATTTTACTGGTTCACCCACACACCCACACACACACACACACACACGCACACACACACGCACACACACACACACACACACACACACACACACACACACACACACACACACACACACACACACATACATACACACACACACATACAGACACACAGCCTCGCCCCTCTAACCACATCCACTTGCCACCATGCTAGCGGTAGATGAGGGGTTCTGAAAATCACGTATGTAAAAGTCGGCACCCGGGCTGCCGTTTACACTGAGAGAGGCTCTCCAAGATGTGACTCTACAAGATGTGAAATGGTTAAAACGGGTGGGGTGGTGATGGGGGTTTGTCGAAGAATAATTGCCTCGAGATGGTGCAGAAATAAGCCCTAATGGTCAGTAATCCAAGTCTGGAGAGGCCCACTCCACAGTGTTCCACTGAATGCCGGTAATGGGCTTGCAGCTCTGTCACTTACATATGCATAGATCTTTCTCCATTAAAGCTGGTTTGAATGACAAATATGGGTGGGTGTAAAAAATAAAAAATATAAAAATTGAGAGGAAAACGAGGGAGGAGAGAGCATGAACAAGATGGGAGAAGATTTTATCTTGGCTGGCAGTAATTTGGCAGCCGATCAGACCCCTATCCTTAAATCTCATTAGCCAATTGTTCGCATGATGATGCCTGGGTCAAGTACAGGGGCATGAGATGCTGCTTAAAGATGGTTAGAGGATATTTGGACCTGGCATTTTTATTATTATATATATATATATATATATATATATATATATATATATATATATATATATATATATATATATATATATATATATATATATATATATATATATATCCTTGTGTCTGGAAGTGTCTGCAAGTGAGGGTGAATATTTTTATGATGACACCAATATGGATTAATGGGACATTATAAATTGCCCAAGTGTGAGTTTGAATGGTTATGTTTTCTCTGTGACTGACAGGTGTTCAGTTGTTTCTTTTTGAAAGCTAATATAAACCTGAAAGAGGCGGCCCGATAGGCCAGTGGTTTGCACGCCGACTTTACAGTGCGGAGTTCAAACCCTGCTCCGGCCTCCCCGTGTGGATGGATGGGTGGATGGATGGATGGATGGAGGGTTAGAAATATATTTTTAATTGTGTATATGCTGAAACTTGATGGTATGGATGGGTACTTTTGCATTCACAACATTTCCACAAATGATGCGATTTTTAAACAAAGCCAATATGATGTTTCTTATTGTCATCCAGATGGTTTTCGTCCGGCTGACTGCATCACAACTGTTTTCCCCAGGCACCTCCATTGATACAGAGGGTAAAACTGACTCATCTACCACATTCACACATCTGCAGGTGACACAGACACGATGATTCTGACCAAGACATAAGGCTCCATTTTTGGAGATGAAGCATGTGGAAATGCTGGCATTTACTAATTGCCATGCAGGCCCAAACCTTGCTGGCCAGTATGGGACTCAGGCTGATTTAGCCATAGTGCATCCTTCAAATTTCCCCGTCGCATCTGCCAATTTAGTGGCTGAATGTCAATCTAAACTCATGCTTCGGCAAACCGTTTCTACATTTTCCTGTAAGTTATAACACTAGTCCACATTGTAAATTTCATGGAAGTTCAGGTAGAAAGATAATCTCAAAAGTATTTCTGAAATCTATTTCTTAAATTAATGTTAATTCTTGATAACATGGTTATGTTTGTTTTTTTAGATTACCCCTCAAATATCTCGTAGATTTGAGGTGAATGGCCCTACTGATAACCAGTAGTGGGGATATATACATAATGTTGACATATTCCATATACAGCCGCATTCGGGAACCTATGGCTCTTTTGATAATAGAATCTGGCTCGCAGATAAAAGAAATTATTCTCACTTTTTCCATGTTCATTTCCTCTTTGGGTTGGGTCTATATATATATATATATATATATATATATATATATATATATATATATATATATATATATATATATATATATATATATATATATACCTTTCATGGGCCTTACCCCGCGCTCCGCACCCGACGTGCGGTCTTACTCGCCGGACGACTGCGGAACCGACGATAACGGCGGCGAAGCGCGGGAGAGGCGGCGGTGGGTGCCACGGGCGCGGGCGGGTCGGTGATGTACTGCACCTCAATAGAAATGAATGGGGAATGGCTTGGCATTCAAAATGAATGGGACGAGCGCCACCTAGTCGGTCGATCTGGGTACTGCAACATGTTTTTTGTGTGTATATACAGTAAAGTCTCGTTATATCGATATTCAAGGGAGTCCGAAAAAATATCGATATAACCGGGACTATCGATATATCCGACCCTGTTTGCATGTAATTTTCTCCGTGCGTGCATAGAAATAGTATCAATATAACCGGGACTATCGATATATCCGATATCGATATAACGAGACTTTACTGTATATATATATATATATATATATATATATCCATCCATCCATCTTCCATTCCGCTTATTCCTCATTAGGGTCGCGGGGGTTGCTGGAGCCTATCTCAGCTGTCTTCGGGCACGAGGCGGGGGACACCCTGAATTGGTTGCCAGCCAATCGCAGGGTACACAAAGACATACTACAGTCACTCTCACACTCACACCTAGGGACAATTTGGAGTGGTCAATCTGCCTGCCATGCATGTTTTTGGAATGTGGGAGGAAACCGGAGGACCCGGAGAAAACCCACGCGGGTCCGGGGAGAACATGCAAACTCCACACAGGGAGGCCGGACCGGGACGCGAACCGGCGACCTCTGCAGTGTGAAGCCGTTGTGCTAACCACTCAACTACCGGGCCGCCATATATATATATATATATATATATATATATATATATATATATATATATATATATATATATATATATATATATATATATATATATATATATATATATATATACTTTTATGGCTCCCTTGGTCATACACAGCATACACAGTATCAACGGCCACATCGACTGAGAGCAGTAACAATGCCCAAGTCATGGATGAAGCATGCTTAAATTATTTTATAGAGATGTCTCCATGTGACATTCAGTCTGACCCTATGAAAGCTAATAAGAGGGTTTGATTTGAAGAAAATCCGGTCGGCTTTATTCACACCCATAACTGCACATAACTGCAATTTCTTACACACAGTGGTTTGCGCGCATTTGTGAAATCCCACTAAGTTTAACGCCTTCGTGCAGATTTAGAATGTGTGTCTCACAAGATTTGAGGTTGAAAGTCCCTAGCATGCAGCCCAATCCAATCAGATATGCAAGCTGGATAAGAAAAGGGCCTTCCCGGAACAGCTATAACGCACCTTTTCCAAAACAGACAAAAGTGATTCAGAGCAAGGCTGACAGGTTAGTGTAAGTTTCAAGGGTTTCAGTCCCATCTGTGTGGAATGTACATGTTTCTTTTTTTCCATTCCTGTGTGGGTTTTTCCGGGTATTCCGAGTCCCTTTCACATTTCTAAAGCATGCTTGGTATGTTGGTTGAATGCTCTAAACCACTGGTATCAAAGTCAAGTCCTGGGGGGGGAATTCTGGCCCACCACATCATTTTATTCGGCCCTGAAAAGCAAAGCAAATTTGTGAAATTCCATAATGCTTAGAAAAACCGAAATGTAAAATTTTCCCATGAAAACCACAGTCATTATTTTTTACTTTAAATTTGAAAATTAGTTACCCATTAATTTGTTGTTTGCTCTATGTGTAATATGTTAAGGGGATTATACATTCTAATGGCTTCCCCAAATTCATGAAGCCTCCTGAGAGGAAACAAGAACTACTATGTGGGCCGCGGAAAAAAATGAGTTTGACACCCTTACTCAAAACTATACCCCTTTGTGATTGTGCATGTGTTTCTTGTTTCTTGTTTCTTTGCCCTGCGATTAACTGGTAACCGATTTAGGGTATACCAATCCGGCTGCCCAAAGACACCTGGCATAGGCTCTCGCATGCCTGCGACCAATGTGAGGATAAGCAGTTCAGACAATGGATGGATGCATCGAACCAATGGTAAACTACAAAATGATTCCACTAAAAATCAATTGCTATGGTTTTTGAAACTTTGTGGCGTTTATTATTTTTTGGTCAATTTTGACATGTTTCATCGACCTCCGTAAACTTCCTTGGCCTATCATGTTTTGCCCACATGCTGAGAATTTCATGCAGTGAAGCCAAGAGGGTCAACGGGATCCATTCCAGTTAAAGTACAGCATTTAGTGACAGGGTGGAACATTTACACAGTGGTGAGCATTGTCAAAAAACAGTCCGAGGTTTATGTTTTCTATCCTTCTCTCTGAGACTTACAGCTTCCTCCCACAGACCAATAACATGTGTCAAGGTTAATTGATGGCTTGGTTTTCTGTCTCTGTCAACCCTGTGATTGCCTGGAAATCTGTCGAGGATGGACTGCTTCTCTCCCAATGTAATCCAGCTGTATAGATAATAGGCGGATATTTACAGAGTATCACTGGTTTCCAAAAATGAGGCCCATTCGCCACCCCAGGACTGCTGTCCACTGAAAATAATAAAAGCCCTACAGTTAATGTGTGAATTCCAGAGGGTCTCTTGAAGAATTATGATTTTTTTTTTTCTTATCTTGACAACTAATTTCACTTTCTGTGTGGCATGAGTCTGCCACTCCGATACGAACATCCAAACAATAATTCTTACAAACATTGCTGTTCATATTATTCTGTCCCGTCATTTTTAACAAACACAGTTCAAAACTAGTAATTTGGATACTGTCAATTAGTTAAATCGTGATTATTATGATTATTATGAGTATTATGAGTATTATAATTCTAATTATTCATAGTACTCACAGTAGTAGTACTAGTAGTTGTAGTAGTAGTAGTAGTTGTAGTAGTAGTATTATTATTAATATTATTATTAGTAGTTGTAGTAGTATTAGTAGTGGTAGTAATAGTAGTAGCAGTAGGAGTAATAATAGTAGTAGTAGTCGTAATATGAGTATTAGTATGAGTATTAATATGAGTGTTCGTATTAATTAAGTGTTTGTGTTTTTTCCTTCAACGATTGTTGTTACACACATATATAATTTGGGATGGATTTCATATGTTTAAATCCATCAACAAATGCAGCATGTGTATATGTTCGTATCTTAAAGGGGTACGGGATATATGTCAATTAGTTCATTGAGAATGTCAATTATTCATTCATTCATCTTCGTGACCGTTTTATCCTCATGAGGGTTGCAGGGGATGCTGGAGCATATCCCAGCCATCTTCGGGCACTAGGCAGTGGACACCCTGAATTGGTTGCCAGCCAATCACTGGGCACACATAAACAAACAACCATTCACTCTTACATTCACACATAGGGACAATTTCGAGTGTTTAATCAGCCTGCCATGCATGTATTTTGGATTGTGCGAGGACCCGGAGAAAACCCATATGGGCACATGGAGAACATCTACACGAGGTGGACGGAGCGGGATTTGAAATCAAGTGCTCTGCCCTGTGAAGTTGGAGTGCTAATCACTCGACTACCCGGCGCTTTGGTAAAAGTAGTTTTTTTTTTCTTTAATAATTTTACCTTTTTTATTCAATGATTATAGTTCTAAACATACACAATTTTGGTTGGATTTCATACGCTTAAGTCCATCAACAAATGCAGCATGCGGATATGTTTGTGTAAGCTATACAGTGGTTGCAGAGGGGGGCGAAGGAGAAATCATAATGGGACCAACCCCCCCCCCCCCCCCTTCCTTACACATCCCCCTGAGCTGCCAGATGGCACGCGCTTATATGCCTCTGGAGAAAACTGCATATCCACAGACACGCACATGCACCTTCATTCAAACAGTATTTACGTAAACATAAACCCATCAGTCACAGGCACCATGCACCTTAATTACAGAAATACACAGGTGTATAAACATTCCAGAAAAAAATAATAATAAAGAAGACAGTATTTGTTAGCCGGGCAATAAAGCACAAATCACCTGCATTGTACATCGAGACGTTTCCTCACCTTTGCAGAAGTCATTGTCATGTCATGTATTTATTCAAAGCATGGCACAGAATGAATTGTACTTACTGATGGATATCAGCAGGCCACATGTTGTCATTGAAACGTGTCACCATATGGACGCAGGGACAGTTTGCAAATGCCTCACTTTGTATCAGTTTTGTCACTCTCTCTCTTAGCTCTATTTCAAGACTAAATATGTCACTCTTTTGAGACCATAAAATGGGAATGCTACTGAGCCCAGGATGTGTGCGTATGCCAAGTGCAGAAGTTCAAGGGCGCACATGTTCCGACGTGGAGGTATGAATGTACCTGGATTGCCAGATAAAAAGGTTCATATTTCACGATTGCTCCTCTAAGTGCCCCAGACTTTAATAGGAAAGATGGGTTGATATGATCTGAATATGAGAATTTGAGTGACATAACTTATTTTGTGTACAGGGTCTTTGAAACCGAGTTGGGATGACAGTGTGTGTGTGTGTGTGTGTGTGTGTGTGTGTGTGTGTGTGTGTGTGTGTGTGTGTGTGTGTGTGTGTGTGTGTGTGTGTGTGTGTGTGTGTGTGTGTGTGTGTGTGTGTGTGTGTGTGTGTGTGTGTGTGTGAGTGTGTGTGTGTGTGTGTTTGTGTGCGCGCGCGTGCGTGTGTGTGCGTGTGTTGTGATGGTTGTGACAAATTTGTTCTTCAAGACATTTGTGTGTAACCTTTTGCTCGGATACCATACATCCACACAGACTCCCACCCCAACATGGAGACCCAGATGGAACCAGCAGTAATAGATATCCAATAGCTGGGAGCAGTGGAAGGGTCTTGCTACATCTGTCAACGCTGCCTGGCAAAGGCGCGGCAAGTTCAGATGCTATCTCCACAAACGGCTGCATCAAAAGATTTAGTGTCCCGACCATCACTCCCACGCCGAGGGGCCCTACGATCGCAGTCTGCCGGGCAACACAACAAGGAGGAGGGAGGGGTGAAGATGCAGGCAGGGGAAAGATAAGAGGGAAGCGACAGCAGCAAGATCATCCAGTGGGGGGTTGAAGGTGGAAGACAAGAAAATTGGCGAAGTCAGCCCAGAGATGTGGAAGGAGGCAAAGGAGGTTCTGCTCTCTCACCTCAGACACACAAACACACACATTGTACTTGTCTGGTGATATTCCAACGACAAACCTCACCCTCCATAACCCCTCCATCCATCCATTTTCCATCCTGCTTATTCCTCATTAGGGTCACGGGGGGTGCTGGAGCCTATCTCAGCTGTCTTCGGGCACAAGGTGGGGGACACCCTGAATTGGTTGCCAGCCAATCGCAGGGCACACAAAGACATACAACAGTCACTCTCACACTCACACCTAGGGACAATTTGGAGTGGTCAATCTGCCTGCCATGCAGTTTTTTGGAGTATGGGAGGAGGCCGGAGGACCCAGAGGGGGTCCACGCGGGCCCGGGGGGAGCATGCAGGCTCCACACAGGGAGGCCGGACTGGGTGTGCTAGCCACTCGACTACCGGGCCGCCCCCTCCATAACCCGTTTAATGATATTAAAAATGCAGTTGAAAAAAAGATGACAATCAGAGGGACAATTCATACGCAACACAGGGGCCAGAATGAGAAGGTTTGGACATGTCCAGAGGAGAGTGAATAAATTGGGAGAAGGATGCTGAGCCTTGAACGGCCATGCAGGAGACGAAGAGGGAGCCCACAGAGATTATTGGATTTTTTGAAAGAGGACATAAAGTTAGCTGGTGTGAGAGAAGAGGATGCACAAAACAGGGTTAGATGGAGGACACTGATTTGCTGTGGTGACCTCTGAAGGAAAAAGCTGAAAGGAAAAGGAAAAATTGAAAGATGATGATGGTAATAAATAATTATGCTTCGACCCCGGTCAAGGATGACGCTTCTTACTGTCGTCACAACGTTTATTGTGAAACACTTGGAACACTGTGAAAACTATAAAGGACATTGAACCGACAACATTACAATAAGTTCGACAAAACATTCAGTCAATAAGGAAAACGTCCCGTGTGCACCTTATTAACCGAAAGTAGATGAACGTTGACGTAGACTTTAGACCACAGGTGTCAAAGTCAAGGCCCGGGGGCCAAATCCGGCCCGCCACATCATTTTTTTAGGCCCGCAAAAGCAAATCAAACTTGTGAAATTCCATGATACTTGCTAAGATCCTGACCAAAATGTCAGATTTTTGGATGTAAACCACAATAACAGTCATTATTCTTGACTTCAGATTTGAAAACTAGTTATTCATTAATTGGTTGTGCGCTCTATATGTAATATGTGGAGGGGCTTAAACATTCTAATGACCTCCCCAAATTCATAACGGCCCTCAAGAAGAAACCTTAACTATAATGTGGCCCGCGGCAAAAAATGACTTTGACACCCCTGCTTTAGACTGTCGTTCTCGATCTATCAGTTGCTCTGCTTCTGTCTCTACCATCAGTCTCGTTCTGTCTGTCTCGCCTTACTCGCCTTTATCGAAACACATGACACGGAGGCGGAAGTGATAATGACAAAACATAAAGTGTTGAAGAAAAACACACATATAAAGGTTCGAAACGTTAAACACTTTTAGAGAACAACAGGTCCAAATAAATTATATTTTTGTTGTCATGGCAACCAATGACAATATACCCGCCAGTTACACATTCATTGAATTGATATATTCAATGATTCAGAGGCTCAATGCATGCTGTTATCAGATTTTTGAATGAACTCATATGATCTTCTCCACAAATGTCCAAGGAACGCACCATCTGCCTGCCTGCCGCTTCATCAAATACGACAAAATTGGCACAACCTATGCAAATACTTAGACGTGCTTGCAGCAGGTGTATATTTTAGTCTACTTTGTGCCACTACATTATATTATAATAGCAAACCCATTCTGAAACAATGGAATGTCCAGCATGACCCAGAGAAAATCATCAAATTCCCACAATGAGGCTTGTGAGCGTCACATAAATCATGCCAGAACACAGTTACCCTGTCTATGAATACTTTATATAGTCTCTTGTCTTTTTTGGTGGTACAGTATTTTAATTCGTACCTCCTCTAGTTTTTTGTTTTCTGAAGGAAATTTTCACTCAGTGTGAAGCTAGTATCGCAGTACTAATACACAACCTCCAGAGAGTTTGAAAGCGACATTTTGAGGTAGAAAATTCTGAGAAAATTACGATTAGAGGCATTTATTTTTGAGGGCATGGAAAACATCAACCAACATGTCATCACTGCACATAATGAAACTTTAGAAAAGTAAATAATACGCTTTTTCTTCACATACTGGAGCTATGTAGTTAGACATCCATCCATTCTTCCATTAAGCGGGCAGTTTATTCTCCCGAGTGTCATGCCCTTGCTGAAGCCTATCCCAGCTATCTTCGACAACAGATCAAATATGGGCCAAATTTTTTGTTTCAGCCAAAACCATTCAAATGCAACTGTAGGGATTTTATATGCATTTTTGTTTGTTTGTTGCTTTTCTTTGTTGTTTCTTGTACAGGCTGTATTTTGTTTACATATACATACTGTGTGTGGTCATATATCACACTTTGAATTCTGCTGAATCAAATAATTGATGTCATGACTGTTTTCATTGACATAGTGTCCCATCAGATGGGAGGTGTTCAGGTAGAATGGTTACATTTATAAATTACAAATAAAAAGATACAAAACATACAAACTTTGCCTTCACTGGATACAATCATTAAAAACTTTTTCAATTTTGTTTGCACAAACAGGCATACAAGAAAGGGGTGTGTGGAGGAAGGACAGCAACCCTTACAATGGGAAGGGGGTTGCATACTTCTATTTTTTTCCCTTTGTTTCAGCTGCTAATCACAACTCTCCAGAGGCCCACTTGCCCCACATCCCTTCCAACCGTACACACACACACACACACACACACACACACGCACACACGCACAAACACACACACACACACACACACACACACACACACACACACACACACACGCATACACACACATAATGCCTTGAAGACACTGAATTTGCTCTTGAATAACCTCAATGGGGGTATGTGACGATGCAGGGAAATGGGGCAAAACCACCGTTATTTTGAGCGAAGGGTAAAGTATGTCTTTGAAGCTTTTTTTCCCTCTTTAGTGCCACACAAATATGCGACTGTCAGCTCGTGGAGGATATCTCCTGGATGTGTGTTAAAAGACCTTCCCATGAAAAGGGGGAGGGAGAGAGCTGCAGTCCTGATTAAATGCAGGAGCCGTCATGCCTGCGAGCCAGCTCGGAGATTAATATCGGCGTAACCTGTTACTTAATTCATTATGGGGATACAGGCTAATTTGATTTGATATTATTTTAATAAAGTTCTGTGATATCCAAGATTGTTTCAGGCTATCAAAATAATTTTCCAGTTATTACAGTTCGTCAGGCAGGTCCCTTTGATAGCAGTGGTTAGCCAGGCCTGTCCTGAATACATTACCGCAGTCCCCCACATCCACTTGCATTTACATAGTTCTCTCATTCCTGAAATTCTCTCTCTCTCTCTCTCTCTCTCTCTCTCTCTCTCTCTCTCTCTCTCTCTCTCTCTCTCTCTCTCTCTCTCTCTCTCTCTCTCTCTCTCTCTCTCTCTCTCTCTCTCTCTCTCTCTCTCTCTCTCTCTCTCTCTCTCTCTCTCTCTCTCTCTCTCTCTCTCTCTCTCTCTCTATTTCACTCTCAATCACATTCTCTTCGTCTCTGTCTTACTCTCCCTAACTAAAACAGACACATACATAGGTGAACACCTTTCATGGCCTGAATTTAGTTTGTCCTATTGCACAAAATGGTGGGCCCCGTAGTGATGGGGGCCCAATGCTAAATGTATGATTCACATGTTCACAGTTCTGCCTGGCGTGACGTTGCTTTGTCCTTATGGTTGTGCCATGACGAGGTGCCAATTTGACACTAGCTTTCCGATAGACATGATTTATTTCACTCAAAGGGGCATTTGGATGTTAGCGCTGCTGTTGAACTGAATAAGACGTTGTTTATCTGTGATGCTCATTTCCATAGAGGTGAGCAATTCTTTTGATTAATTATAGGTCTATCATCTCATTTAAATGAGTGCAAATACCAATGCCGCACCAAGGTAGTTTCTGCTTGGCATTGCATTTTGTGGAGCATTTCACCATCTGCATGTGCGACAGTATCTGTTTGCTCCATTTTTTACTGGTTTGCGCCACGCAAAATAATCTTGCGAATTCAGTCTAACAATGTATAACAAGTTACAGTATTTAACACAGTGCATGTGTGCAATAACATTGTTATTAATACCTTGGAACTGATTATTTTCATTTTGCAGTTTTTTTTTGTGAAATGTGTTCAAAATATGTACAAATCCAAAGTTAACTAATGTTTGATTTGTCTATTTTACCTTTCCACCACAATAGTGTCAACATTATTGATGATGGCATTTCAATGATTGTTACAAATAGATATAACTTCAAATAAGGTGTAAAAAAAATCACGAGAAGACAAGGAAAGTGCACAGTTGCATTGACATGACACTGATCAAAATGAAAATAGTTCCTTCATATTTTTAGCCAAAAAACTGATTTAATTAAAGGTCTCTATTTCTCTGTAGCTTCTCATTTTACAACCCCTACCCCACACCCTCCATCGTCATTTATTCATTATTAAAACTCCCTTCGCCTCATCTCTCCTGTGTTCTGCTCTATTATAAACCCTTGTATCAACTGCTCCGGGCCAAAGAAGGACAGAGGAAAGAGGGAGGAAAAAAAATAAAATGAAGACATGTTCGGCTCTTTGCAGGGGGCGTGTAAGTCGCCTGTCAGCCTGTAATCACTGTGTCTGCGACTCTGTATGCTAATGTATCCCTCCATACTGCTGACTAGGACATGTAATATAAATGAAGTTTGTTGGACTGCACAAGGGCTGACTTGAATAAAAGATCAGGGTCCTGAGGAGATTCAGGGTTGTTATTAGCCATGTGGAACTTCACAATCTCACCACCAGAGACCTAATGTTGTAATGAACACTTTTTACATAGAAATTGGCATCTTTATCCCTGCCAGTGAGGGATTTTTACAACTATGGCTACATTGTATATTCGTGACTTGAATGATGCAAACCCAATACACATTTTTTTTGCATTTATTCTGTCCCCATATATCCCAACCTAGGCTATTAAATAAAGTGACATATTTGATACTGAACTGTTCATTAATGAAAACACCCTTTAAGTGGAATTCTATATGCTTAAATAATTATTGACATAAAATGTTCATCAGCTATAAATTATATCAGCTATAAATTGGAAACATGAGTTGGCTTCAGCAGCACATACCAACTGCTGGTAATTATACCATGTTCTCTTGAGTTAAACTTTACTCAAGCAAGTAGAAAGCGTCTAATGATCTGTACCTCAAATATGTTTGTGTGTGTGTGTGTGTGCGTGTGTGTGTGAGTGCGTGCGCATGTGTGCGCGTGTGTGTGAGTGTGTGTGTGTGTGTGTGTGTGCGTGTGCGTGTGTATGTGTGCGTGTGTGTGTGTGTGTGTGTGTGCGTGTGTGTGTGTGTGTGTGTGTGTGTGTGTGTGTGTGTGTGTGTGTGTGTGTGTGTGCGCGTGTATCCGTGTGTGTGCGTGTCTGTGAGAAAATTCATTCAGGTTATAAGGTCACTGTGATGGACAGTACAATTGTGATTTTAAGATCCTCCATTGGACAAAAATCCTTGTGCTAAACTTCCACACATTTTAGCCATTTATCCTTTTCTTCTAAGTGCTTTTTAGGTTTTGCAGTTTATCGTATTAATTTCATGGCCCACTTCTTCACGGCTCATTCTCATTAATCCAGTTTCCAGTTGAACCAATGTGCTCTGTTACCAAAATGGCAATGAATAACTCACACTCTGGTTTCCAGGATTTAGTAAACCCAAAAGAAAACTTAAACAATAGAGGATTATGTTGTGCATCTCCTCCAGTGGAGCTTTTTTTGACATTTTATTTCATTCTTCTCATTCTTCTTATTTCATTAGTGGATCACAGCAAAGTCTTTACAATTATGGTCAGTGCAGTCCACACAACTCCGAGAACAAACACACAAGGCATTCGGTAGCGAAACAGACGCCCATCAGTGAAAAACTTAGAGGTCCGTCAGTATTTAACACTGATACAGACAATTGCAGTGACGGAAGGAAACACACTTCCATCAGTGCTTTTCACATATTTCATCAAAATGGCCATTAGTCAGCAAGAGACTGACGGATCTTATGTTCTGTTCGCGCTGATGGAATGCCCACCCAATGTATTAATATGCACCCTTGCAACAGGAAGGCCCCCCTGCTCAAATAAGGAATTCACAGAGATAGTACTGAACCAACAATCCTTGGTTAAGATGTGCAAATCAATAATTATTTAAGCATATAGAATCAATAATCAAAAGTAAAATGAAGTGAAATTGATGAAGGGGATTAAGCACATATCATTTATTTTCTCTTTGAAATTAATGTTTGAATAGTCAACATTACAGAGGACATCCCTTTAGGTTATATGTGATAGGACTTCACATTTTACTTTAGCACATGCTTCAATATTTGAACAGTATTTAGAGAGATAGAGGAGGGGGAAAGTGCTTGGAGTGATAGTGGTAGTAATAAAGAAGTTATTGACCAAATAATATTGATCGACAGTTCCTCAGGCAAAACGAGCCAACCTTGGTCTCCCTCAGTGGCTTTCCCTCCCTCTTACTAAATCCCCCCTCCACTCCTCCCCCAGAATTCAATAATATATTATTTTACACAGTTTAAAGCTGGACAACAAATAGCTGGACTGCACAAGGTGAGGAATTGCTGCTCAATTTTTAATGACTGTTAGCCTCTCACAATTTGGCAAGGGACTATGTGAGGGTGATTAAAATCAAGGCTGCAGTCAAGTCTCAGTCTTGGTTAGAAGATCGCTATTTAACGTAAAAACCAACAGAGAATGTTGAGGGAGCGAGATAATTGTCACTTGGACAGCCATGACATTGATTTAACCAAGTGGACAAATGCTTAGATATCATTATACCATATCAAATAAGAGATGCCCAGATGTCAACATTTGAGAGTGTGTTCCATATTGGCAAAGAAAGTTTGACAATATTCTTGCAAACTATGAGATATTTGATATTTTCACTTAATTAAAACACAAATGGGAAATATTGTACAACAAATTTAATTGATAAAATCATGGTAAATAATGTACAATACAGTGAGAGCTCGGTTTACGAACCCTTGGCTTACAAACTTTTCGGTTTATGAATGTTACATTTATGAACATTTTACCTTGGCAGACTAGCTATTTTTCGGGATACACACAGAGCTGCCACAATGAGCGCAATGAACGAGCCCATTCTTCTAACAAGAAAATGGTGGCCACCATGTTTGTCCTCTATTCCCCGCCCCCAGTCTTCGGTTGAAGCCACGTGATTGGTCAAGAACGCAGCAGTGGGGGATCGGGTTACAGACAGAGTGAGGGTGAGGCCGTTCTCCCAAAAACAAAATGGTGTCTCCGGTTAAAGCCATGTGATTGGTCAAGAACCCAGCAGTGGATGGGGGGGGGGGACATTAAAGAGACAGGCAGACAGAGAGAGTGAGAAAACACACACACGAAAGGGAGATGACAGAACTTGGAACAAAAAAACAAAAGTGTGAAAGTGTGCGAATAGTGAGGAAATGGATAGAAAACAGTTAACTGTTTTCGAACCATTTTCTCACTATTCTCACACTTTTGTTCGGGCTCCACAAATAACCCGCACAAGTCATCTGTACACTTGATACAAAAAGCTATCAACCCAGCTAAACAGAACACAATTGATGAGGAAAAAGGTAAAATTGTCTCAGAGAAAGCGTCTCAGTAAAATTGTCTCAGTCAAAGAAGCCGATGTTCCTCATCAAGTGTTTAATGCTGAGGAAACCAGACACGCCATTCCATCAAGCCATTAATGACCATCACAAAGGTAAATAAAATGACTTTATTGTATAGTACAGTTTATTTCTTTAATCATAATACTATAGAACATGTTTTATACATAAAATAAGGTATAGTTTTTGGAGTTTTAAGGCTTACAAAATTATAAAGTAGAAGATTATGTTTTATGGGGACCTGGGAACGGATTATTCTCATTTTAATGGTTTCCTATGGGAAATTAATTTTCGGGATACACAATTTTCGCCTTACACACTCTGTCTGGGAACCAATTAAGTTCGTAAGCCAAGGTCCTACTGTATAACGATGCTTGATCAGTTTGTGTGACTCACTTTTCTTCATCTGCCATTGCTGATCTTGTGCCTCATCAAAGTAATCTCTTCACACTTTCAAAAAATCTTTCCATAGGGGTTATCATGATACCAGCTCCATTCTCATGTAAATGAAAAATATACAGAACACACACACACACACATACCGCAAAAGTCACTTCAATTGTCATCAGTTTTACTCCTCTCGTGTATATAGCTCCAAGGTTCGTTCATCTGATGGACAATGCGCAGTTACAAAATGTTCAGGTTGGACTGATTAGAACCATGACTATTATAATCTGACACTCATTTTTTTCTCTTTGTCTGTCTCAATGTATTTATGAAGAGTATCTACATGTACTCGCTGGGGTCAATGCACGATAATACCAGATCAAGTGCAAGATCTCACCTCGCGGATCATGTTGCCTGCCAATATTCACAGTCATGAGTGAACTTTTTAACGGTAGCTCCAATTCAGTTACAGCATCCTAGTATAATCAGCGAGTATTGCTATTACAGCGTCACAGCACAACCGAGTTTTGGTTTCATGAATTGAGTAAGTTGAACATTCAGTGAAAGAATTAAGGGCAGGTCAATGCATATGTATAGCATGCTTTCTCCCTCACCTCACTTTCCCCATGTGAACATGATCTTCTTGTTCGTTTGCATGTCAGAGATGCTGATGGGAGAAAGAGATGGCGGTTATGCTGTGTAAAATATTAATCCTTCTTGCTGGCCAATCAAGTTAAACATCCAGTTACTTGGCAAACAAGGCAAGTGAAAAAAGCAGGGAATACATACATTATTTAAGTTTTGGGTTGTTATCCATTCAGAGCGGGTCAGTATGCAAGATTTTACTGTGAATGTCAAAATGAAAATGGTCGTCACACTTTTGTTTTATATAGCACCAAAATAGCTAAAATAAATTCAGTCTGTCATTTGTTGCACTCAACAATCTTGGTGCATTAGGTTACATTGTTCTGGTTTTGTTCTGAGCTGCATCACTATTCTTTTAAAGCTTGACTGCATGGTGGTACAAGACCTTACCTTAAAATTCTGTCCAGTCTTATTTCCCTATGTGGTGTGAACCACACACACGCACACACACACACACACACGCACACGCACACGCACGCACGCACACACACACACACACACACACACACACACACACACACACACACACACACACACACACACACACACACACACACACACACACGCACACACGCACACACACACACACACACACACACAGACCCATACGCACACACACAGACACACAGTGTTTGTCGTGGGAGAGCTCCCCTCATTTACATCAATTATGGATATTCAACTTCCATCCTTGTGGCCTGGCACTGCATATTTTATGGGAAGGGGGTATTTTATGAGTTAATGTGTCCAGTTGACATGCCTGTGAAAGCACTGCCCTGTCCCTTACACTGTGTGGAGGAGAGGGAAGAGCACGCAAACCTGTCTGTATGTATGTGTGTGTGTGTGTGAACGTGCGTGTGTGTGTGTGTGTGTGTGTGTGTGTGTGTGTGTGTGTGTGTGTGTGTGTGTAGGTGGGGGATGTAGTGTGTGTGCGTGTATGTGTGTCAGCCAGAATGCAAGAAAGAATTTCTGCAATGGTACAAATTGCTTTCTGACCTTGTAATTAGTGGCATGAGACACTCAAAAAGAGACTGTGAAAAAGTCTCTGAGGTTGAATCTCAACACCCATGCATAAATGATCATATATCTATCACTATATTTCTATATTTCATTCCTTTCATCACTTTTCTGCATGCTGTGAAATGTAAATTTCTCCACTGCGAGACTAATAAAGGCAAATCCAATCCAATCACAAATGCAATTTTGACCACTTTCTTAGACTTTGTTACGTTACAACAGCAATGTAAATGGTCGTTACCGGAGTTTGGTATGTTATTTTATTCAGGGTGTCCCCTGCCTACTGCGTGAAGATAGGCCCCAGCAACCCCCATCGGTTCCCACATTTTGATGCTTCTGCTTTTCATTCAACACACTAAATACATTTTTAAAAAATGACATCGTATTGTGTCCTCCAGTTAAAACTCACCAGGTATAATACTTCTTTGCAATTTCTGCAAAACTTTGGCAAATGAAGGACAAAAGAAAGAACAGTCGGAAAGTCGGGGGCTCAGAGTGAGGTAACGAGGGGGCATAACACCAACTGGATTGTTTTTAACCATCAGTTAGCAGTTCTCTCATCATCTTCAAACATATCGCCTTAGTGTGATGAGTTCCCCGAAGAGGTCTGTGGCTACTCTGCCTTGAAAGCGCCCTGATTTTTGCCAGTGTGTGCACTTTTAATTGCGCTCCCATTGCTTACCCCACAGCCTTCCAATCTCTCCCCTTCACATTCACCCATTCTCCTCGAGACCCCCGACAGCTCACCCCCCCCCACCTTTTTTCTATACTGTCGTTTAAGCCCTTTCACACTATCTGTCCATTCTTCAAAGGCAAACTTCATTCACTTTATTTTAATTTCATAGACAAACCCCCAGGGCTGAGTGAGCGATGGCTGTGTTATTGGGTGAGGGATAAAGGGAGAAATAAGAAACTCAGCTTTATTTTACTGATGGCTCTGTAATATGCGGGCGAAAGCTTTTTGCACTGCTTACCATCCAAATTAAGAATCAAAATAAAAACTATGAAAAGAATGTGTGATGGGTGAAACTGTTGTTTTTTTTATATTTCTTTTTTCAACAACCAAGTATCACGTAGAAGCCAAGCAGTTACATAAACAGAATTGTGATAGCATAACAAAAACTAATATTTGCACCATGAGCAAAAGAAAGGCTTACATTGATCATTTAGATTAGCCTTTATTGGTGTCCTCCATACCTATTTGCCCTGTCTTTTTTATGGTGATATGAATGCAGTGTGTTTTGCCTGAGAAAAAAATACTTGTGTGTTCTACATACTTGGCCAATAAAGATTATTCTGATTCTCATTCTGGTGTTTGTTGTGTAACGATGAAAAAGGTTTCTTCAGCCGTCATCTGTACTTCTTTGCAGGTGTCGGAAGTTTAACTTCTTATCCAAGAAAATTCGTCAGCAAACTAAAGTCAGCAAGATTTTAGTTTGCTGACAAAGTTTCTTGGATAAGAAGCGAAACGTCCGACACCTTCAAAGAAGTACAGATGACGGCTGAAGAAACCTTTTCATCGATGGACCACTCCTGTATGACTGAGAGCAGACATTTTGCTGTGTAACCCATAACAGAGAACAATACCAAAAATTAAAATGCTGCCAGATTGCATGGTTTGCGTCTTTAATGGCTAACATAAGCTTTAAGGTTGGGATCTTCCTCTCAGCTTTTAATATTTAAACTTGCTGTATGCAGTTGTACGCTGTACTGGATTTTACAGTACTGTCGATAATTGTGCATCCCAGTATGTTTGTGTCAATCTGCAGGTGAACAGGTTGAGTGAAAGATGAGGCCATCCTCTTCGCCCTTTGGTTATTTCTGTACTAAGCCTTCCCTGACATTGGTTGCGCAATGATCTGTGAGATAGAGATCGCTCTTTGTTGTCTCTGTCAGCCAGAACTGGGCCACGGTGCCAGAAGGTCAAGTGAACGGAATAAGAACAGGCTTACACAACACGGAAAATGCAGGCTTGTCTTTGATGTGAAACGAGGCCTATGTGTGTGTGTGTGTGTGTGTGTGTGTGTGTGTGTGTGTGTGTGTGTGTGTGTGTGTGTGTGTGTGTGTGTGTGTGTGTGTGTGTGTGTGTGTGTGTGTGTGTGTGTGTGTGTGCGTGTGCGTGTGTGTGTGTGTGTGTGTGTGTGTGTGTGTGTGTGTGTGTGTGTGTGTGTGTGTGTGTGTGTGTGTGTGTGTTTGTTTTTTTTTTCTCAGACATTGATTTCACACCACAGAAACCTAGCGGTGTACAAGTGGAAATTGCTGCAAAACAATTTTGTTTCCAAACATTTTGTTTAAACATTTTCCTGCTGTTTTTTTTTTTGTTTAAACATTTTCCTGCTGTTTATCTGAAAATGCACAATACCTTTTTTTACACATTATAAGAACACTATATATGTTCACAGATAAATCAGTGACGCATTCAACAATGAATTAAGGATGTTTTGTCAGTTGGCAGCCTGATAGAACAGGTCCTTTGATTGTCGTCAAATTTGTACTTTGCCACTTTTTTTCTGCGCTCTGTTTTCAAGCCCAGACCTAATTTTGTGCAGCAATCTGTCAAATGGAGTATGAAAGCAGGCTACAAAATGTGATTATTTTCACAGTTACATCGAGCTTTGCACAGTTCAATATGGGTGTTGTGCACCATTGTGGGCATGATCACAGCTGATGTAATTTGACACAAATCAAAGCAGTTACACAGCATTTCAAATAAGTGTGCGAGGGTGGGGGGGGGGGGTCAGCAATTGATAAACTGATTGGATCGAATCAATGTAGGAGGTCAAAGTATGATTATAATAAATATCAGGCTGATCTCCACAGGCCGATGACGAAAAGTTGGCCAGGGAGATGACAGATCTGTGAAACGGGCACTTGGACACGATCATCCACCATGATCCTCCTCTGTGTCTGTGTCTGCACTTTTCCAGGCAGCTTGTT
Organism: Hippocampus bargibanti; assembly: GCF_051943395.1. Classification (NCBI taxonomy): domain Eukaryota; kingdom Metazoa; phylum Chordata; class Actinopteri; order Syngnathiformes; family Syngnathidae; genus Hippocampus; species Hippocampus bargibanti. The sequence goes on along the minus strand of NC_142746.1, from coordinate 6,283,679 downwards.
TGTTCTCTCCGATGTTGCAACTGCGAGTAGATTCACCCCAATGTGGAGCCAGCCATCGTCCACTTGGAGAAACATGTATTCCCAGAGGAGATACAGAGAGAGACAAGTGCCGGGAATAATATAAAGTGGCAACAGAAAGAAGACTAAATTGGACAGAAAAATTGAACTATTCCTTCAACAAAAAATGTCTTCTGTATATTTGTTAGCCGCCAACAAATGGATTATTGATTGAAATACCTTTTGTGTCTGTGTTACCCACGAAGAAATGGTCTATGGACTGTGAGAACACGGCATTTGTAGGTTTACATTGAAACTCGGTGTATAGCAAATATTAATGTTTCCAAGCATGCTGTGACATCAAGATTTAGCATCGCAACCAGTTGCATCAATGATCCTGCCATTTTATATTGGTCATTGTCCGTGTTGGCAATAATGACTTCAACTAAGGCCTTTAGGTAACTTGATATTTTTTTTCCATTCACAAAGTAATCTAATTATTGTTTTTTTTTTTTTTCCGATAGTCGAAACACTGTTATTGTTGCTGTAAATTAAATTTGTTGCATTTATGTGTATTACGAATACTGTATATTCCTAGTTGTTTAAAATGATGAATAAAGCTTCCATTGTCGATTTAAATTCAATAATGCCTGTGTAATTACCTGACCATTCTACTCATCTTGAATGTCTTTTAAAGACTTCATAACGAGTTACTTTTGTTTGTTATATAAGTACTTCAGAATTAGAATGAAAATCAATTGAGTTAAGATCGGTTGGGTTCAACAAAATAAAGATGTTAAGTTCAGAAATGAAGTATAAGCTTTGAACGAATGAAACAAATTAATTTTGATAAAATACAGGACATAGTATGCAGTATAGCATGCATGAAAATATTTCTTCAGGCGCCATCTGTACTTCTTTGAAGGTGTCGGACGTTTCGCTCCTCATCTGAAGAGCTTCGTAAGCGAACTAAAACTGTGCTGGTAACTCTGGTCCTATTTATATCCCCAATGGACAGGGGTGGCAGTGCCAGACCTCTGCTATATTTATAGGGCCAGAGTTACCAGCACATCTTTAGTTCGCTGACGACTCAGAGCATAAACAGACGTACGCAGCAGCAATCTAAATCTTCTGGCTTGATATGAGACAGACGCAAGTTCAATTGACCTTGATCCAAAGTACACACTTGGTACTCATTGTTTAAGCAGACATTTAAAGTAATGCCATGTATAAAAGGAAAAAAAAGAAATGTCATATCAATTTTACACACTTGAACATTAAGATGTCTTGGGCACCATCAGATGGGAAAAAGAAACAACCATCCATCTATTATCCGAATCGCTAAGGGCATTGTGTCTGAGCTGGAGCCTATCCTAGCACTCTGGGCAGTAGAGTGAATATTCAGGAAGTCTTGTTTTTGAGTTGGTGACGAGTCCGTACGTGACGTCACGAAAGGACCGCCCCCTGACTGAAAAAAGACACATTGTAGCAGTCCTTCCATCACGTCAACGTATTTTGCTGTACATGTTTGGTCTGAGATCCGTGTTGCCGCCAGAAGAGGGCATCCAAGCTCCATATAAGGAATTTATCAACCTGTGGAAGTGGAGGTCGCCACTGGAGGGTGCCATTTTGTGCCTCTTTTTTTTGGGTGAGAGATTTTCCCCCAATGTTGCCTCAAAATGGCACATATAATTCTTTAATCAATTGTAAACATGTATGGTTTCCTCTTCAGAACTATTTGAATCATATTCATAACTGGATGTGTAACAAGAAAGCATATTCTCCGAATCTGAAGCCATTGTTTTGATTCACAAGCAATGCAAGATGTCTTGGCGTGGCGTCACGAACTGGGGGCGGGACTTTCTGAAAATGCCCAATTCGCAGCTCAATTTTTTGCAGATTTTGGACACTTGAAGTCATTTTTATTGGTGTTTTGCATTTGACTAAAATTATCATACGGCGTGTTTTGGGTATTTTAGATGCTATAAAACGTTTTTCTGATGTCAGTTAAAAATCAAAAAAGTGACATCGGTTGTCCTTTAAATAACAGTGAAATTTGCCCGTTTGATCATTGATGAGAAGGTTTCTTCAGCCGTCATCTGTACAAATGTGAAGGTTTCGGACGTTTCGCCTCCTATCCAAGAGGCTTCGTCAGTTCGCCTCTTGGAACCGTCCGAAACCTTCACATTTGTACAGATGACGGCCGAAGAAACCTTCTCATCGATGGACCACTCCTGTACGACTGAGAGCTTACACAGACCTGTTTGATCATTAACTTTCTTTGTGTTTTTTCCAACCGGTGAACATCAGCCCTGCAGAGGAAGAGATTGAGATGGGAATGAGAATGCATGGAACAAGAGCTGAAGGCAGGAATCCACGAGGAATACAAGCCGCGCATTGCCAAATACAAAAACAGGCCGCTCTTTCGTCTTTCTTTATTCTCCTATTTTATTCCCTTTGTTAGCGGAACTTGGCGTATGGGACTTCAGAGGAGGCTGCAATAAGCACATCAAAGCACGCTGACAGATTGTGGCCCAACGGACACACTCGAAGTGGGCATTATTTTCTTGTTGAAAATGTAGAAAAGGCGAGTACAAAGTGGGGAAATGAAAGCGCCTCCTTTGGTTATTTTTGCCTCCCTCCACATTTTTTGCTTTTGTTTCAGCATTGTTTTCCTCTTAGTTTGCTCATGTCGAGGGTCAGACGAGCACCTTGTTTGTGTCAGATTCTCCTTTTTGGGAGATTTATGTCCACCCTACAGTCTTCCTTTCTCACTTTCACACTCTCCCTCTTCCAGACTTTTCTGACAAGCTCTCTTTGAGATCAGTCCACATAGCTCTGGGCAAAAATCCATATGGGTCTTCAACTGCTCTACATTCGACCGACGAATGTTAGGATAGAGAGAGAGAGAGAAGCACGAGTCCCGTGATGAGAAACAAATTATTAATCATGCTGCTCATCTGCTTACCAAAATAAGAGATGGATAGTGAAATCAGAAATGATTTCTTGGCACTTTTTGTGTGTGTGGTTTGTTTGTTTTTTTTTTTTTTTTTTTGTGCGCCTCGGGTATCATTCATCATTGAGCTAAGTGGGAATTCTGAGTAAGACCATAACCGGAGGAATCGGTACAGGATTCTCTCTGTCCGGATCTCAATGGTTGCTAACCAACATAGTGTGTCACTGAGTTCACTCACCTCGAGTGATTAATTTCAGACGTGCTATTGATCACCATTGCTCGTTTTGTTGTTTTGGTGTCATGTCTAAGGGCTGCTCTTTTTTTACTGTTGAATTGCTAAGTAGGCGTGTGGGAGGTAATTTTAAAACATTTTTTTGGAATATGTTTGTTTTATTTTGATTGACATTTGACTCAGTGGGCGGCCCGGTAGCCGAGTGGTGAGCACACCGGCTTCACAGTGCAGAGGTCGCTGGTTCGCGTCCCGGTCTGGCCTCCCTGTGTGGAGTTTGTATGTTCTCCCCGGACCCGCGTGGGTTTTCTCCGGGTCCCCCTAGGTGTGAGTGCGAGAGTGACTGTTGTATGCCTTTGTGTGCCCTGCGATTGGCTGGCAACCAATTCAGGGTGTCCCCCGCCTCGTGCCCGAAGACAGCTGAGATAGGCTCCAGCAACCCCCACGACCCTAATGAGGAAGAAGCGGTACGGAAAATGAGATGAGATGAGATTTGACTCAGTCATCATTGTTTTTCAATTACGACTCATTTTAGTAGATGAACAAACATATATATGGAATTTAAAATACTATCCGATCAGGCTGCATCCAGTTAGTGCCATTTTTTTAATAAAATGCTATTATAAGAATTAGTTTGTAAGCTTAAGCTGCAGGTTGTATAATGGTTCATTCATCTGACTTCAGTACATGCACCATGGATTCAGTCAAAAGCACATTTATTCCAGCTATTTGGCTGTTTTTGAATAAATGTGTTTTTGAAATATATAACAACAGAGAGAATATTATAACACGAGAGTCAAGATTTGGACCCAATAGGTGACAGAAGACAAAAATGGAAAACTAAAAGTTTTATATCAAAAAACAAAAAAAAGCAGGGCCTGGAAGGATAAGCATTCTGACAATGTAAAACTTGAGTAACTCAAACCTACATACGGATATGAGAGATTATGTCCTTGTGTGGTCGACTAAACGACGAAAAGCAAAGATAGGACATCAAGCACCCAAACAGACAAAACCAGCGGTAGCAAAAGTCATCCAGATACAACATATCAATGAACAAGTCAGGTATGCACGTTCACTGCAAGCACGTTAACTTTTAACGTGCCTTTTACTGTTTGTCACTTCAATTCTTCTGCCCAAAGCTGAATAATTGTACACAGCAGCTTATGCCCGTTTTATAATGCATTCCATGTGTTTTATGCAGTGTATATATAAAACCAAATTTGACAGAAAAGGATCAAGTTTACAAGCACAGTACTCTTCCTGAATATATTTTGTTAATCTCTTTGAAAAACATTCCATACAATTATCACTTAGCGTCTTAATCAACCACCAAGGACATTTGGTCCGCCAATTCAAATGAAACAGATTTACGGCATGAGCCAAAGTTACTAATTCTGAAATTCAACATTCATCTGACAACACGGCAAGGGTGATATCTTTCAAAGCAATTCCAGCATCACAGAAATCGTCTGCCATCGGACCTGCCATGGCCCCTGAGGGTGATGATTCAGTCCATTGTCCAAGAATTGACAGAATTTCACAGCTATGCACGTTTCCCGGTTTTGATGCCTTTTTCACACATGGTGTGACCCTGTTAAAAATGCTACACAGGACACGTATACTTCCTTGGACTGTAGATGCTCCACACATTCACTCCACATCGACCTCTTGGACACCTCTCTCTGGTTTTGATCTCCTTTCCTTCACTCTTTGGCCCCTCGAGATGTCAATGTAGACAGAAGGGGTTTCCAGGGTGTTTCACGGGGCCTTTCAATTCTTCATCCAGGTCTTAGTGTTCAAAGACCTTGGCCAGTAATTCAGCTGCACGCACACGCATGCACATAAAACACACGCTCTTTGTCTTGAAATGCACATAGGTTCTCTGGTAAAGTAAAAAATGGCAAGGCAAGAACTTTTCAACAGAAAAAAGAATGAGCAGGCTACTGAGTACTGAGAGCTTATCTGAATATCAGAATACGATTGTCTCAAATGTTTAATTTAATGCACTTACACTTATTAAGAAAAAAAAACTTGTCTTGTTTCAATAAATTTCACCATGAGTAGAAGATATGGATTGCTATATTTGAAAATGTGGCTGCTTTCAGAGCAGCTCCTGTATTTTGTTTCTTTTCCTTTCCTCTTCCTTTCATAATTTTGCTGCTGAGAAATGTACATTTCTCCATTGATGAACTAATAAAGGTGACTCTAATCTAATTGAATCTAATCTAATCTAATGTTATGGCTAACATAGATGAGTGCAAAGTACTGCAGAATATGATCTTGTAGCTGTTTATTCATGTAATGTAGTTTCTAAGGCCAATAAAATCAGCTTGTTTATTGCCGTTATTTAGTGATTTTGTGTGGATCTGATAGGCAAAGATGCCAAAAATCGCCCACATTCAATACCTTAAAATACATACAAATGAAATCTGATGGCGGCACTGTGAGAAACTCAGAGTGCAGAGAGTCTGGTTTTGATTCTGGCTGAGGCCTTCCTGTGTTGAGTTTGCCAGTTTTCCTTGTTGTCGTGTGGGTTTTCTCCCAGGTATTCTGGTTTCCACCGCCATTACTAAGAGCAAATAGAAATAATAATAAAGTGTTTGAGTGAGTGTGAGTGTTTTGCAGCATTACTTGCTGTCTATGAATCTTCACTTTTGTTTGCAGATTGTTCGTATGTCGGTGTCGACGAGTGTCTTGTAGTCAGTAGGATGACAATGTGTGCAGAAGGCTTGTCTGGCCATATCAAGATGTCCTTATTATTGACGGCAAAATGGCAGATAAGGAAGGATAAGTACCCTGTCGTGTGCATCCATCGCAGCCCCTGCACTGAATCAACCTACGGTATCTGCGACCCAAGTTTCTTTCTCAGTCCCTTTGTGATGAAGAGGAGTTAAATGTTTTGGAAAATCGTCCTCACATATACTGTATTTAATTTTGGGAATTATTTTGAGGGATTATTGCGCAATTAATAATAATAATAATAATAATAATAATAATAATAATAATAATAATAATAATAATAATAATAGTCACAGACAAGCATAGGTTCTATAATAAATGAAATGCAATCAAAAATATAATGCAATAAATAAAATACAATTATAAATAGAAACAAGAGAGAGCGCTACACAGAAAATGCAATTTTAAATAGGTGGGTTTTGAGATGGGACTTGAATAAAGAATTAATGAGAGTCCAATCAAAGGTGAATTGTTTATAATTCAAAATTGTGATTACTATAGCAATGCTAACCCCAAGGGGTATTCAGGGATTCATTTTTGTAACCTGGATTTGTCCAAGATGTCGCCCACTTCTCACCCAAAGTCACCAGGTGTAGGCGCAGGGCCTTGAAAATGGCGGGTTATACAGACAGATGAATGGACAAATGGACGGAGGAATGGAAAGATGATGGTCATGCCGGGAGTCCCTTTAAAAGCCACTGATTGGAAGGTGCAGGCGGGGCCGACAGTGCCACCCGTTGGTCGCCAACCAGATCATGACACTCTGAGCCTCTTCTGAGTTTTTGGCACATCTAATAATATCAGTTCTGCAAACCTGAGGTGCTGGGAAGGTGTATGGTGGTAGATGGGCTCGCAGGTGGTGAGGAGGAGCGAGTCCATTTCAAGATTTGAAAACGAATAATAAGATCTTGAAAATAACTCTTGCATGTGTAGGGAGCCAGTGAAGGGATGCCAGAGTAGGTGTTATGTGATCCCTGTTTCGAGTACCAGTCAAGAGGAGAGCAGCAGCATTCTGGACCAGCTGGAGACAGTTCTGCTCAGGAACTAGAGAGTTCTGGAGAGTCACACTGTAACATCCTGCTGTGGATGTGCAATAATACATTATTATTACAATGGGGCCTCGGTTTACGAACACCTTGCCTTACAATTTTTTTGGTTTACGAACGTTAAATTTATGAAAATTAAACCTTGGCATAAGCACTAATTTTCAGGATACACATGAATCGCCACTCCACCACGGCTGGCGGAGTAATCTTTGGGGGAAGAACACCAAAGCACACGACCGAACAGCGCCCCAGCCGGCCGACCTTTCCACACCCTCTGTTGAATATCTGAATGCACACGTCGATCGTCTTCAACGATACTTTTGCTGTTATGGGGCCGAAAAAGACCTCACCACAGGCTCGTGTTCAGCCGAAGAAGACACAATACAAAATTACAGTCGGGGAGAAGAAGGAGATCATTGAGAAACATGAACGAGGTGTGCGTTTGTCTGATTTAGCACGCCATTCAGGAGCTGTCATCTGAGGGCGAGGAGGAGGAGATGGCTGCAGCATCAAGTGAGAGCATCAAGGCAATGTTGGCTAAGTGGAATGATGTGCAGGCTTTTATTGAACAGTTCCATTCAGAAAAGACTGTGGCTATGAGAATAATCAACATGATGAATGATAATGTGATGCCTCACTTTCGTAAAACCTTACAAGTAAGAAAGCAACAGGTGTCAATTAAGAGCCATCAACGACCTTCACATATGTAAATAGAGTGACTTTATTATATAGTGCAGTGTATTTATTTCATTACAATACAATAGCACATTTATTATACATAGAATAAGGTAAATTGTGTGTAGTTTTAAGGCTTATTTAGTTGAAAACTATATTTTATGGGGACCTGGGAACGGATTATTCTAATTTTAATGGTTTCCTATGGGAAATTGATTTTTGGGATCCACACTTCGCCTTACACACTCTGTCTGGGAACCAATTAAGTCCGTAAGCCAAGGCCCCACTGTATATAGGAATACACATTTTCTCTAGGGTCATCCCACCACCCACTCCCCTTTTGAGAAGGACCGAATTAATGTACAATGGCTCAATGTTGCTGTGTCTGTGTCAGTTATCAATTTTATTCAACTGTGTCATGTGTTTCTCAGTAAATCATGTTGCAGCACTGTCTACCATGTGTAACTCTCTGATGTGCTAAATGTATTGTACTACAAGTATACAGTTTGTAAAAGAATGAAGATACAGTTTGTAAAAGACTAAGAAGAAGATTAATACGAGAAATGAAAAGAAACTGACCTCTGTAAGTTTACACGGCGTTGAAGTGTCATCAAGCTCATTATTTGAGCGAAATGCAGTCATGCACAAGCGCACTTATACCTGGACAAGTAAACAATTAAACATATCCCTCATTAGAACATTACAGAGGAGGTTTTGGAGACACAGATAGTTGTCAATTGTTGTTTCTCTTTTCATCGCAATAAAAATCAAATCATCAAAAAATGCCATTTTATGATTGTTACTTGTTTTTGTATTGTACTTTTTTATATTGTTTCATATGTTCCGTTTAGGCAAAAACTTCAAAAATACAAAATGGGGAAACAGGTCTGAATTTGAATTCATGTAATTCATTGGGGGTGACTGGGAAGTTCCAGCACCCGTAAAGACACATAGATTGCTGACGACCACAATCACAATCCAACAAATGACCCATTAGCCAAATTATAATGAGCACATATTTGAAGTGTTGATGTATGCATGAGTATTACATGTGATGTAGAAAATGCGTTAAATATGGACAAGCAGACTTGCAGCAAATTACTTCAGCAACACTGACTGCAGCCAAAGCATAATTTCCATGTGAGATGTGATGCATGAAGCCGATTACAATGATGCTTCAAAGATGTTTGTCCTTGCGCTTACATGTTTGATTGATTATTTGATAGATTGCGGTCATGGTCCTGATTGATCGTGGCAGCTAAATAGTTAGCTTAGCGTGTGCATATGTGTGTGTTTTCAATTTTGACATTTAAACATGCGTGTGATACATGAGAAACATGGAATAATTGATTTTTAAGAGCTATATTTTGTTGTACAGTGCATTTATTTTTTTTGGTGCCAGATTGGACTTTAAAGCAAAATATTTACAATAAAATTTAAATTAAGATAGCATGGGGGGAGGGTGGTTAGCACATCTGTCTTACAATACGGGTGTCATTGGTTTTATTCCGGTTCCTTGTCTTCCTTTGTGAAATTTGGATATTCTCTCGGTGTTTGTTTGAATGACTTTTCTCCAAGTACTGCACTTTAGTCCCACTCCCCGCCCAAAAAAAGTGGTGTATATTAATTGAATGTGCTAAATTGTGAGTGTGAATGGCTGTTTGTCTTGTGGTTGTTGCTCTGAATATGTGAGTTTATTTCCCGAAACCCTTACTGTGGATACGATGACAAAAAATGACCAACACACACTCGAGCAGGCCTTGCTAAGATGTTTTGTCACCCTGACCAACTCACTGAAAAAAAAAGAAATAAAAAAATGAAAAAATGATTGCTACACACTGCTCCGCCATAAGGTTGACCAAGAACTTGAAACTAGGACTGCACACACGTTACTCAGAGAAGGAAATAGACACCAGGAGGATATGATTTTAAATCATATTTACACGTTTACACAATGCATGTCATTGTTTAAATGTGATTTGCTGTCTATTCATAATGGCAGAAAAAATGTCATAAACTGAGTATTGCAGTCATCCATATAAAGACATTTTTCCCCCTGCACCATCCTTTTTCACGGCTGCTTGGGCTCCTAACAGGAACCTGTTTGTGTTTTGTCGTGTCACGCTTGACTTCACCCACCTCCTCCAACACACTAACCACTGTCTTGTTTGCTTCTGCCCAAGTGGCTCCCTTTTGAATGTGCAACTTGGTTGAACAATTAATTATTATAATGATAGACCAGTACCCAGTGGTAGTTTTAACAAGGGAAAAGAGAATATGAGGATGGAATTGATACCAACAGTATAATTAATCGGCTGGAGTGGGGAAAACAAATACTGCACATTGATGTGCAGTATTTCTTTTTGGTTTTGATTGATAAATACATACATACGTGCATTTCAACAACTCTCAATCAAAAATATTTCATGTGTCATAATTATGCATTTCACTCTGCAAATTTCTGCCACAATTCCTTCGATACACAATTGAACAGCACTATATGATGGCAACAAGACACAATGACCATGTAAGACAACTGATAATGGGTTAAAAGTGATCGTTCTTTCCTGGTTCATGGCTGCTCAGGGTGTTGATAGCAGAGGATGGTTAAATCAGCAGAAAGCCAGGTGTTGAACAAAACAAGTTAGTTTAATCTTGTAGACAGCAGAGACATCGTGGGAGATCGGCCGAGGAGGGGCAGAAAGGAAAGAGAGCGAAAGACGAACTGGGAGAGCATTTTATAAGATGGGCAGGGTGCAACGCCAGACAACCAGTCAAACAAGTTTATGACCAGTTTTCCATTTGCAAATACTAAAGTGTCTTTTCTAAATAGTTTTTAACTCATTCACAGCCATTAACAAATGTATTCAGGAATTGAAAATAAGACGTACAGGCCATTCCCGAATTTGTTTGGGTTTTGTTTTTTCATGCTTGCATGTCGATAAAGCGGTGGCCATGGCCTCTGCCAATATTTTTTTTTTCAGTTCCACAATAGGGCAGCATTTCCCTTTGTTCCATGTTAGCGCTGTGCTCCAGCTTCAGCTGTTGTTAAAGCACTATATAAACCAATATGTATGTATTGCATTGTATTTTGGGCAGCCACCCTCATTTCAAGCTCACATAACTCCAGACCCATATAATTTAGGAATTGACTCTTTTTTTTCTATGAAAGAAGAGAGTCTAAGGCTTCTAACACTGCGCTGAATGTTTGTGTTCTCATAAAACTCAATATTATGTGGGTACTGGAATACAAGTGACGATGTCAAAAACCCTGGCACTGGAGTGGACACATTTTTTAGCATGTCTGGCAGTGAATGAGTTAATCAGATGTGACTGTCAACAAAATAAATAAAGTTGTCCTCCAAAGTGAAATTTGTATCACATCAGCGTTGTTTGGTTGGATGGGAAGCAGACGGGGTGATGATTCCTTTTCTCCACCCTTCCTGATACAAGCTTCCGCACTGCATCCACTTCCATTCATCACAGGCCATATTGAGTGAAATTCTGCGGCGGTGCCGGTAATCAATGGAAGGACTCCATATGGTGGGGATCAAAGGTGTCACATAGTGTTTGGTTCTGCTTTATTGCCAGCCAGCACTGTTAATTGGACAACAAGATCAGAGGCAATATTAAAATCCAATTAAATTGATATGAACAGATTGCCAAGTGATGTACGCTAATGTATAATTGAGTATCAAGCAAATGCGAGTGGCCCGTCTCGAGTGCCGAGCTGTTGAATAAATGATGGCCTCGCCGTAGAGGACGGAAACAACTTTGCACATTAGCCTGCCTACCCCTCCCCGTCCTCCTTTCCTACCCTTCTCTCAATCCCCTCCTTCACTCTCCCTGCCCTCAGATATGGAAGGACACAGAATATCTCTGCCTCTTTTGCTTCTTGGGAGTCAACCGGAGAGTCGCATGTTTCCGTGCTTGACAGTGTGAGGGCAAAAGAGGCGAGATGGTGACCACAAATGCGTGCAGTTGTGTCATCGTGCGTGTCCAAAGGGAGACGTAGGAGATGGTGCATAACATTTTAACAGTGCTATTCCTTCACACGCGCGCAGCTTTAATTTGAGTTTAATGAAATCTAAATTATGTATTGCTTTTTTTTATGGACAAAAAACAAGCGCGTGTTTTGGTGGTTTGACTAATCAGGCGTAAACAACAGTGCCATTTCCCCAGAGTGACTCTGTGATATGGAGTGCTCTTTAAGAAAAAGGAATAAATAAGCAGATGAAGATGGATGCTCCGACACTATTTAACAGACCACCGAGGTTCAGTCCAAGGTGACATTCCCTGATAAGGTACACTTGGACCACAGCCCAAATGAATCAAAAGTTCATCACAACTCATTCATTTATTAATTGAATATTTTGCGCCTGGATTTAATGTGTTCCGCTGCTGGCTAATTTGTGTCACTGGTAGGCTGATAAGGAGATTTACATATCAAATTTTAATGATATTTTGGCTCCAATGATCCCCCTCCATTTTGGGGGGCTAATTATTTATTTCTGTTGTTTTGGTTGAGGTCCAGCATATGTGTTTTAGCCCCCTGCCTCCCCTTCTATCTTGCATTAAGCTGGCTTCCTTAATTACGTGGGCACAGGGCTCATTAGCTTCCATGGATATGGGGTGGCATGATGTGCCCATCTCTTCTCCCGCAGGCAATGCCCAAGCAAAGTGCCTGTGGAGCAGGTGCTCACAAGGTTGCGGTGGCAATGTGCCATCTGGACTCGGGCTTGGGTCCTGTTGACGCCCGGCTCTTTTGTAGCTCTAGCTGCGGCTAATGCCAGCCACCAACAACCCTGACTCAAAGACATCAAAACAGCGCTTCGGCTCTAAGGAGATCTGTGGACTTAACAACACTAAAACAAAGGCGCAATAATTGGTTTTGGCGCAATCTGTCCTTCGTTTTCCACTCAAGGAGCTTTTGTGGTTATTAAGTGAGTTTCGAACAGAAGGCACATTGAAGGTTTTCTTCAATTAAGCATGATGCACCCCCATTTGCATAACATAGATGTGCACATAAATACACATGGATTGCAACAATGAAGAGGTCCCCACCCCTTCGCTTGTAATAAACCTCACCCTTGGTCAATTATACGGGGAGAGAGGGTAGAATTTTATTTTTGTTACAATACCAGCTTTGATTTTCTTTGTAGATGGGACGCACCAACGTGAAAAAGTTGATCGTTACTGCATGAGAAAATGACTTTATGGCAACCTATACACATTTGGAGAAAATTCATTAGTCCTCAATATGTTACCAATTCTTGAAATATTGAAGCGTTGAATAAAACACATATTTTTAAAAATTGTTAACAAATTAGCAATCATGAACAAAAAATAACAGTTGAACAATTGACAAAAAGAAAATCACCATCGCGACCAAACTCAGCCAAGACAGGCACTGAACTTCATTTCATGAATTAAAACAGAGGTGCATAGTCACACAGTGATAGTGAAAATAAACCGAACCACTTTGAATCGTCAGATATTCTACAGCCTTTCTAGAGCAATAGTGTGGGAAAATAAAGAAATCAATACTTCTCCAAAATTATCACAACCACAAAAATAAGCCTTTAGTCTTATTACTCCCCCCATACCCCATTAAGGAACCCTTTAATGCCGTTTTTCCAGCATCCCTTTACACTTAACAAAACTGCATTTGTGAGGATTTGGCAGGTCACCCTTGAGGAAAGAACGACGCTATCAAGATGTAATATTGAGACAGTAATATGATTTTTAAACTAAAACACATTGGAAGCTTTTGCCATAGTTAAGCTGTCCTGGTTACCAGATAGAGAAGCTAAATGTTTACATGCAGTCAAAAACCCTTTCAAAACCAAAATATTACCAATTTTCCCATTGCGAAAAGCCACATAAAGACCTGCAGACCCCTGAATATACTCATATTTCAAATCAAGTTCAATTTTACATGAGCAATTTTTACCAAAATAGGTTTGCAGCATTTGAACTATGTAACCTTTCGAAGGACAACTGAGATGCTAGATTGGATTGGAGTTGCCTTTATTAGTCTCGCAAAGAAGAAATGTACATTTCAAAGCAGCAAAGTGATGAAAGAAATGCACGTTATTAAGAATGTTAATGCATGGTTTTTAATAATGTTGATGACAATCAATATCTGGTATATCGATATTCAAGGGAGTCCGAAAAAATATCGATATAACCGGGACTATCGATATATCCGACCCTGTTTGCATGTAATTTTCTCAGTGCGTGCATAGAAATAGTATCGATGTAACCGGGACTATCGATATATCCGATATCGATATAACAAGACTTTACTGTATATATAAACTGGTTTGAAATGACCCCCAAATAACAAGTGTGGTGCTTGAGTCAAAGCCTGCATTCTTCACCTTCAGTGTAAAATTATAAATGAGCGCTGATCTTAACAGACAGGGGGCACAAAAAATAAATTAATAAAAATGAGGTTAACACTGGTTAATCGGACAATAGGTGGTCACTGGCGTTCACAGCATGTAACCGTATGCACCTCAATAATTAATGCGCTTCTCCCTGGCAGCTCTGCTACATGCCAAGCTTTGATAGAAGGTCACCGTGCTTAAGGTCCTGCCGCAGGAGGGGTGGCTGCTCCAACACTGCAATTTCATGTCTTCTTGTTTTGAAGACCGATACAGGACATTCTCTTTGTCTTGTATCCATAGAAATAGATAGGTAGTAGAAGTGGCGTAGAGACGAGGTTGATTGCAAACCCGGAAGTGACGTCAAGAGTTGTAGCGTCCATAGTAACGTGGCTTGGTTTGGCATAGAAATAGGATAGTTTTGAGCGTATTTAGGTCTATTTAACGTATGGATGCTGTAAAAAGGAACAACAGTTGGGGGCCGCAATGTTTCGCTTACGGATGCTTCAACTACAAGCTGAAAAACAAAGGAATTTCGTTCTTCAAGTGAGTGAAAATGAAATTTCTATAAAAAGAAAAAAAAATAATTCGTTTTGCGATGTTTTAGTGACTAATTTTCGTCCTGTTTTCGATCTTCGACCATGTATAAGTACGTTCTAGCTATTCTTCATTAAAGAATTATATGTGCCGTGTTCTTCAAGATTGTCACTCGTGTTGTTGCTGCAGTTGGCCATCTAGCCCTTTTCGATTTGGAACACGAGATCATAACCCGAGATGGTATTGAGAACCATACCATAGACCTCATCAGAACCATCACTAATATCTTCCTATCTGTCCGTTTACACCATATCACTCGCCTACAGAATGATGACTTGATGAAGAGTTTTCTTCGATCAAAACTGAATCGCAGTGTAATTTTTGCAGGTCAATGAGGTTAGAAGTTTCAAAAATTTTCATCTCATTCAAGTCATCATATGGTTGACTAATTAATCAGCTAATTAATTAGCTTTCATTGTTTTATTGGCTGTGACAATTGCACACTCAATGTTGCTGTAAAAGTAGTGGAATATCTTGTTCAAATTTCTGTGGTTGTATATTAACTGAAAAATTAGTTTAACAACACCCACAAAAAAGGAAATTTTAAATGATGAGA
Organism: Hippocampus bargibanti; assembly: GCF_051943395.1. Lineage (NCBI taxonomy): Eukaryota > Metazoa > Chordata > Actinopteri > Syngnathiformes > Syngnathidae > Hippocampus > Hippocampus bargibanti. Next base: position 6,268,492 of record NC_142746.1, on the reverse strand, counting down.
GTGATGAGGACAATTTAAATTTGGCATTATTATTGAAAAATAATTATTAATATAAAGGTGTTGGACAGTGTTACCTAATCCTCTACAATTTCTGATTTAGTCCAATTCCGATCACCAATTAAATATGATCATTCTTTATGAATGTTATTTTTTTCACGTTTGAAGATTGGTTACAATCACACTCAAAAGATAATTATACTATGTATTTGAATTTTCAATCTTAAAGAGCTGTCATTTTTATTATTCATAACATTTTTAGACTCTGAATAAATATACATCTATAGTGGTGTATTTAATTGCAATTGTATGTTTTGGATTATAAAAAAATTATAATCCAAAGCATATCTGATCTTGAAAGTTGAGGTTTTTGGACTTGTCCGACTTCACATAGCGCCGAAAGACGACGTGAGAGTGAAGTAGTTGTCTTCTAAAACATATTTAGCCACAAAGTATTAGAATTTCGTCGAATACCGGAAGAAAATCGACGAAAAACGAGCAAAAATTATTCATATGGTACGGAACTGTGTCAGAGGCTACAACTCATGACGTCATCAGTGACGTCACGGCCTGGTGACCGCGGGGGGCAATGCTATTGGCTCCTTTGGGCACTTCTAAACCTATCTATTTCTATGCTTGTATCGGAGTGTCACATTCAGTTGGAAAACGTTCACATTATTAGCTTCAGTTGTTCATTTGAATTTGCAGCTGCTCTGGGGCCAAACACGTTGAAAATATCCCCATCAATTTAACCAGTGGAAAATAAATCTTATAATGCAGATGAAAGATAACACACATTACGCGGAGCAAGCGGGCTCCAGAAAAATAATAGCCTACTGCAGGAATAATGTACATTGAAATGTCCGTTCGCTGTGTGCTGTTTGTCGAGATTAAACGATAGTGTTGACTAAATACTTGTGGTTTAGAAAGCGACTTTTGTTCAAAACATATTTGTGACAGTCCCCAGAGATAAACTCTGAGCCTCGCTGCTAAATAACCTATGAAAATTGGAACAGGAAGTTGGCAGGCCCCTCACGGCTCTGACATATGCCAAACGCCCCCCCCCCCCAGCCCCCCCAAACTCAGGGATCTGTCATTCAGTTTCAGGGGCACAGCTGCAGCAAGGCACGGGGAGAATTAGCCTCCTACTGAGTCTCTCCCACCCCTTCCATCTAAAACCACTACCCTCTTCCCTCCACCACTCCTTCTTCCACCTACCTGCCCCCTAACTGTGGGGCCTTTCTTTTATATGCTGCTAATCGCGTATGGTCTCTAAAACGTCATAACTTTCAGCGATGGTTCGTTGAGAGTTCAAATGATATAATGAAGGCAAATATACAGATTGACATATTACGATGTTGTCAAATGACTGATGTCATATTCTCTCTACCTTTTATACTTTATACTCCCGTCATATATAGAAAATGATTGACAGTGAATTGGTAGGATCGGGGTAAGGGGTTGATTTATGAAATGTGCATGATGCGAAATGCAGTAGTGAGAAAGTACGGGAATGAGTGGCCTTCTCTCTGAACCGGGGATTATGTTGGTCATCTTTTGTGTGCAGAAGGGTTTAGGGGTTCACACCAGATTAGGGGTTGGAGGATTAAATTAGGAGACTTCAAGAAAATCCTTCAAACTGTGATCTGTTTATCCCCGAATGTGTATCGGTGGTCAAAGTACATTAAGTCTGTACGCACTTTTAATTAACTACAAGGAGATTTTTGTTTTTATCCAAAGGACATTGGCGAGAGAGCTCAATTGGGAAAAATACTTATATCATGTTTGCTTTTAAACATCGAGACTCGCCTCCGATGTTTTTGTGCAACTTGGCTGTTACCAATCTTTCATTCAAACTCAACATTTCCTTTCATGTAAGGCTCTGCACCACATGGCAGTCTCCCAGAAATCACAAAAATAAACATTCTCTTTGACCACGTCTAAACGCTGAACAGCCATATGTAGATAATCGCACTTGGTCTTCTGTGCAGGTCAGAGATCTTGAAAATTTTGAGCATCCTACCTTGAGGTCGAATTAAACCACATTTTCTACTTGGATTTTTTTTTTATTTCTTTCCTCAGAGAAAGCATCCTTTGCTCAAATCAGATGCTGAGTGCTTGCTAACCCAAACACTGCACCACATAATGACAGCCAAGGCCCTGGTAAGGAGGCCAATGAGGTTGTAAAATAATGTGGGAAGGGAATGACCATTGCGTAAGTATGGGTTTGCCGCTGGTATTTATGTGTGTTCAGGCCTTGTGATCAGTAAGCCTCACGTTGGAATGGTCGCCTCAAATAGAGTGCGACCAGCAGCTTCATAAGTTAAACCATGAGAACTTTGTGACAATCCACCACTTGGTGGAAAGGGAGGTGATACCACACCGGTGTCGGGGAGGAGAAAGCCTCTTCCCGATTTCAAAACCACTCACAGCAACAAATAACAAATTGTATATCGGGTCAAAATAAATGACACTTTGTAGGATCGCCACCCTTCTGTGGTGAACATTTCTTCCCTTTGAAATTCACTTCCTTTCAGAAGATATTTTTGAATGGCCATTTAAATTCTAGGGTTTCATTATTTTGTGATAAGATAGAGTCAAAACAGTCCATGGTGCCATATATGAAACAGCTTAGTCCATGTTACTTACGGGTTGAGTGAACGCTGGCGCGTGCGGCTTCCGCTGCTCACCCGCAGAAAAAAATATCCTATGACTGTAACGTGTCCTTGAGAGTTTTGAAAGGCGCTAATGAATTAAATGTATTATTATTATTATTATTTGTCGTTACATAAAAAAACAAAACATTGTGATATGCAAGTTGAGGTTGGAAATCCCGCAGAGCTTCAGCGTGGGTCTGGGCGTGGGTTTGGTTGCCGGTGGTCTATCGATTATATATATATATACACGTATAATATATATATTCTTTTCCTTTCGGCTTTTCTCTTCAAGGGGTCACCACAGCAAATCAGTGTCCTCCATCTTTAGAGGTTTGATCCGCATGTTTGTTTGGCCAAGCTTGCAAGCAAATGTCTCAAATATGTGAAATGTAAATTTCTCCACTGCGAGACTAATAAAGGCAAATCCAATCCAATCCAAATACAACCTGCTGCTTGCTCCTGCCTGCTTTTTTGGGATCCACAACCGCCAAACACCACCTGGCAAACTGTGACACATTTAACTCATCAATATGTTTCACTTTTCAGAAAATCTTGAAAAATTATTGGGGCAACAGAATCTTGAGAGAAGGAAAATTATATTTTTGTCCGGCCTCCTATTCACGCAAAGCCATGTCTCCTATCAAAGCGTTTTTTTTAATACCACATTAAAAGGGATGACATTAATTACAAAGAAGAAGCATGACTGCTACATTATTAGTCCTTCCTTCCTTTTTATTTCAATTCCTTTGTTAACAAAATGTAAATAAAATAATAAATAACAAAAACAAAACTATCGACCACAATGTTACTGGGGTGCAAGGTCAGAATGTAATCTTTTCAAGTCTAATCACAATACAAATCTTAAAAGTCGATTTAAACTGGAAGCCTTTTTTTTCTCCCAATTTGCACGACTTGATCCTTACCCTGTTTCTTCTAGCCCAGTGGAGGATAACATGCTCCTCCAGTTTGATAGCGCTAGAGTACATTGTCTTATGACTTATTCATCTTTCCCGCTCTTTCTCTCTCGCTCCTTAATTTATAATTCATTTGATGTAAAATTTCATTAATTTTCTAAAATGTTCCAATTGGGGGCCCTGCTTTTTTTCTTTTGTCCAACCATCTATTGTAGCAGACTATTATTCTTTTATGTAGCAGCCTTGTAGATGTTATCATCTTCTGAGGGCAACCAGCACTGGCTTGAAAAGTTTTAATAAGCTTTAATGAGAGGGGTGATCCCTGGAACCAGTGAGGGAGCGACAGAATCACAGACAGCTAGCCTGTGGAATGTATGCATGACATTTTTATCTTTTAACAGTTATTTTCTCCATCATTTGGACTTTCTACTCTGGTCGCTGTGACAGCTACATTGTGCATTGGTTTCTTACCCAAGGGGATTGATGTAGGATAGCAATCATAACAGTAACTGAATTCAGTTGGGTTTGATACAGTGTTTTCTCACAAATCAAGTCATCATACTCTTCTGTGAGCATTTTAATGGCTACCAATTTGTGCCAGCAGTCGTTGAGACAATTCACACGTGGCTTAAAGGACGGACAATAATATGTAAAAGCCTCAGCCGAATCTTCCTTAAATTCCCTCACAATGATAACACGAGTTTAGACCTTCTGCTCCGACAGTCTGTGGCTTTTTATCATTCCATGAAATCCTCAGATATCCCACTTTTACCTTCTCGTCTTTAAGTTACCTTGCTTTTCTCTGCCCAGCCTTTATCAAACGGCATTGGCCTTTCTTTTGGCTTTAGCCTTGGGCTCTAATCTTCTTCCAGAAGATAGTCTAATCCATTCCATTATTAGCATTTTACAGCCAAGGCTGAATTGCTCAATATGACATAGACGTGTCTTTTTTTTTCTCAGGACAAATGGCAAATAAATGACTTAACCCCTTTAGCTTTAAGGCCATTATAAGAGATTTAATGTGCCTGACAGAGTTCTTGCACCTGTAATGACCTCTGGGACTAAGATTTTGTGGGGACATTCTCCCTTCATTATTCACATTTCCATAAAAGTTCACATTCTGTCAACAAAGAATTGGAGGGAAACTTATTTCCATTGTTAAAATGTACGACTCTGGGTGTTACTTGGATTTTTGTTCTTTTTTTCATTCCATGGGTAAGCATGTGTCTCTGAACATTATCATGATTCTGAACCATCCCCAATAAGCAGGCTGGAAAGAGGCTCGCCACTTATTGAACAACTATGTGAGAAAATGTGCAATTTAATGTTTCTCACCAATAAATGACAGTTTCTAGGAATTTCATGATCAACAGTCACTAATTCCATCATAATATTTTGAGAATCTGGAAAAAAAAACTGTCCACATACATGTAAACACACAGTACTGAGGGTTCATGATTTTCAATCTTCTTCGAAAGCAGCACTCAATTAAAAACTGGCATCATTTTGTAAAGGATATCGCCAGATGGGGTCAGGAGCACTGAAAACACTGAAAACATTTGTCAGTTCACACACTCCTACAACGTTACAATAATAATGTGAAATGTAAATTTCTCCACTGTGAGACTAATAAAGGCAACTCCAAATCCAAAGAAATCCAAGAAATGTCCCCCAGAAGTCCAGACTTGCCTCCCATTATTTTATTGTGCCTGTATTTACTTCAATCGCAGGGCACAGAGTCAAACAACCATTCATGGATACACTCACCCTTAGGGACAATTTATAGTTTTAAATCAGCTGCCATGCATGTTTTTGGAATGTGGGAGGAATACCCACACATGCCTGGGTAGAACATGCAAAATCCACACAGGGAAGCCAGAGTGGGATTTTAACTTGGGTCTTCTGCACTGTGAAAATATTTCATTTTATCTTCATTGGAAACAAGTCTTTCCACACTTCACCAAAACACATAAATAAGAGAAGAGAAGCATTACATAAACTGATACACCTGATTTTTTTTTTCCATTGGACCCTCAAAACAGAAAAAGAAGAAAATATAAGGAATTAATTTCAAAGACAATCATTTTTGTCTGGAGAACTATAAACCATGTTTTCTTTTGTCCTTTTTTTTGATATGTCGCAAACAAGGTGGGGGAAACGATGTGCTGGTATGCGTTATGGCTGCACTCGTTTTATTTTCATATTATTCCTTTGCTATTGCACAGCCGCAAAAATTTACATGGGCATTGGATATATCGCAACAACTACATCAGTGCAGCACTGATGCAAATGTTTGCTGTGTGAACACACCTATATTCATTAAATGATTGTATTGTGCTTGTATTTACCTCTAATACAATAACCATCCATCCATCCATCCATTTTCTATTCCACCTATCCTCATGGGGGCCAGAGGCATGTTGGTGGCTTTCCCGGCTGTTTTAGGGCATGTACACCATGAACTGGTGGCCAAACAACCGCAGGGAACACAGACAAACAAATATTCACGCTGACAATCACACCAAGGCGAAGTTCAGAATGTTCCATTAATCTGACTTGCATGTTTTTGGAATGTGAAAGGAAACCCATGCAGGCACGATAAGAACGTGAAAACCAGAATCGAACAGGGAAAAATCTGCACAGTGAGGTGGATATGCTGACCAGTCACCAAACATGTCGCCCAATATAATATCCCAATATCCCATTATTTGAAGTGGGTTTCATATTATTGCTAAAATTTATTGGAAAAGATTGGAATGTATTGGAAAAAGCTCAGGCAAGTGTGTACAGTGTGTTGGATGAAAACCTACACAATTCTTGACTTTGACTATATTTAGGAGGGCCTGCTGGGTAATTGGCAACTCTATATGGCTTACATTTACTGGGAAACAAGCCAAGGGAGGTTTATGCCTTTTGTGCTTGTTGTAAATTTGTTTTATCTTAAAATTTAGGGTTCAGAGTAAACACGTGCATTTGTGACTGAAAAAATGTCAGTCAGCTGAACGTTATACAATAAGGAATATTCTGCCGTTTGGAAAACATTTTCCTGACTTGTTGACTGATTTGTAAACTGAATCGGTGGCCAATTCTCCACTTGGAGTGTTAAGATCGAAGTAGGAAATTCCACACCTCCTCACCTCACTTCTTTCACACCATGAGGCCACCAAGCTCTATTGATCTTCTTCTTGCAGGCATTAGCATGTATTCGTCCCTTGTATGCCACGGGAAAAGGTTAGCGTGTGTCTGTGTAAGAGTGTGTGCATAATGTGCATGTGCCCATATCTCTATCATCCCTATTATCTCATTCCTAACATATCCAAATGTCACTACATCTTTTTTTGCAAATGTCTTCCTGAGTGCATAGTCAGTGTCTCCTCTACATGTATGCATGTGTGCACACTTTTTTCGTGTATGTACTATAGCTCGTCCTGAATTTATTATAGACCGAGTGTGTGAGCATCGCATGATGTGCACATGTCTGTGTAGGTGCAATCAGATAGTGATGCAAACTAGACTCCCTGGGATACCAGTAGTGCTGAAGTCTGAGCTCAGAGGGCCGGCGCTTAGCCCCAGTGTCGATAAGCGGCCGCTCTTCAAAGAGCACTGAGGAAAAACGGCTCGGCCCTGTCAAAGCTGGACAAATTCCCTGCTAACACCCTGAGCCTCGCTGCTTGAACAGTTCAAAGAGCAAGAAAAGGAAAAGTGAGGAATTGAAGGCAAGGGGTAAGCAGCTTTATAGATACAATATATAATTAGACGCATATGGAGATAAAACATCATCGGGTCTTAAGGAGAGGCCCAGGTGGACGTGACACACCGGGGTCATAATGTACACGGTAGTAATTAGGATTTCCTTAAATCCTTTGAATTTTTATTCTTGATGAGCACATCCGTCTAAATGCCCTAACTCTGTTCAGGGTCACAAAGAAGTAAGATCATGTCCCAGTTGACTTTGGGCGCAAGTCAATTCTTGAGCTGACATGAAAGCTTCATTTCAACCAAGCGTTCAGTTCAGTCCGGTATTTATTTGTGTCTCCCTCGATAAGGTCCAAAATTATCAAGATGGCCACCATGATGTTCGTGTGAGTGATTGTTGGTGGCTCGGCCTGGAGAATTTCATGCCGATGTCCATGAGCATTATTATTAGAAGCACGTCAACCGAATTTGTAAAAAACGTAGGTGTGATAATCAATTAATAATAATGGCTGTTTTATTATAAAAACATGGGAATTAAAGTATTTTTGTTGTGGATGTGATCCTCAATAAAAATATGTCAAATGACGTGAGTGCAGGAATGGAACCATCTTTCATTATTTTCAAGAAAAATCTTTCAGAGAAGTTTAGGCACCAAATTTTCGGCATTCTGAGTAATTGACTTGACCTGTATGTTCTAATACACATCTTCCAAACATCATCTACCTCCAAATCAATTTCAGACTGCCTTTGGACTCTTGCCATAGAGAAGTCCATTATTGTTTTCTTAAAGTGGCATCACACTAGTTTTACGCTTCATTGAATAGAAGATATATACGTATTGTATTTTCCGGTGTATAAAGCGCACCCAAAAGCCTTCATTTTCTTCAAAAGATTCCCCTGCTCTTTGCACACAGATGTAGCTTATATGTGAAGTAATATTGGGCCACAACAGGATTTGCAACAACAGTCAGCAAACACTGACTCCATTTCACCTCTAGAAGAAGTAGTGTGCGGTCCATGCAGGGATATATAAAATGGAACCTAAGGCTCTACTGTCGCACCTTATAATGTAGTGTGCCTTATATTTTGAAAACTTTTATATACAGTAAAGTCTCGTTATATCGATATCGGATATATCGATAGTCCCGGTTATATCGATACTATTTCTATGCACGCACTGAGAAAATTACATGTAAACAGGGTCGGATATATCGATAGTCCCGGTTATATCGATATTTTTTCGGACTCCCTTGAATATCGATATAACGAGACTTTACTGTATTTATCTATCATATTTGGAAACATTTTCATTCATTGAAGGTGCGCCTTATACATGGAAAAAGTTTGAAAATACACCATTCATTAGCAGTGCGCTTTATAATCCTGTGTGCCTTATACACTGAAATGGTAATTGACTAAATATTAATGATTTTGTTCATGCAATATTTAATTTATGTTGTTTAATTTTTTTTTTGTGACATGAAGTTATTTCATTAGGGATTTTCTAAAATAACTTCAATTGTCCAGAGCGGTGTGATATGCGATCGAATGGTTTCAGCAAGGATGAAAGGAAAAGTGTATAAAACGGTGGTGAGACCAGCCATGATGTTTGGACTGGAGACAGTGCCACTGAAGAAAAGACAGGAAGCAGAACTGGAGGTAGCAGAGCTGAAGATGTTGAGGTTTTCTTTGGGAGTGACCAGGTTGGATAGGATCAGGAATGTGTACATCAGAGGGACAACTAATATTAGAGGCTTTGGAGAGAAAGTCAGAGAGGCCAGAATGAGATGGTTTGGACATGTCCAGAGGAGAGAGAGTGACTATATCGGGAGAAGGATGCTGAGCCTTGAACTACCAGGCAGAAGACTGAGAGGAAGACATAAAAGGAGGTTTATGGATGTTGTCGAAGAGGAAGCTAGCTGGTGTGAGAGAAGAGGATGCATAAAACCAGGTTCGATGGACGTCACTGATTCGCTGTGGCGACCTCTGAAGGGAAAATCCGAAAGGAAAAGAAGATGCAATATTTCAAATGATGTTTTTTCTCGAAATATTAAATTCATTGAAGTAAACTGCAGCTTTGTAAGATCACTTAAATTGTGACAAAATGTGGATGTCTTGACTGTGGCTCCTCTTTAAACACGTGAAGGGAAAAGCCGAAAGGAAAAGAAGACTTTAAAGTTGACCTTTAAGAAACACTCAAATGCCTCTTTCCAATATCCCCACACCAAAAACTGTAATTGGATAATGTGCAGTAAAGCTCCATTTGATTGAAGTTGTTCAACTGATCGATTAGATCCATGCCTTTCTTATAGTCATTTAAGTTATGTATTCTAAATCCGGGAACGGATTATTCCCATTTTAATGGTTTCCTCTGGATTTTTTTTTTTGTGATACACACTTTTTGGCTTACACACTCTGTCTGGGAACCAATTAAGTTCGTAAGCTGAGGTCTCACTGTACATCGGTACAGCACCGATGCAAATGTGTGCTATGTGAAGACCCCGATATTATCGTCTAACTTAGGGAAGTTTGATTCCATCTTGCTGGTGAGGAAGAAAATGATTTCGACTTGTTAAAATGAAGTTAAATAATTATGGAAGAGGGTGTTTCAATTTTGAATTGACACAAAATACATTGACATTTAGACGCCACCCCATTTTAAACATTTAGATCCTTCTTCATGAGTGTCAATGTAACACTGGTCAATTGTTTGAATACTGTGCTTGAACTTTTAGCACTCATGCAGTATCCCTAACTTACTCAAACGTTACACACTGTCATATTCAATGTGTGCATCCGCTTAGTTTATCCACATTGAATAAGGGGAACGAATTATGCATTCCGGTGCTCAAGCACAGTAATGCATACAGCATCTTCAGTCTGGCTGCCCGCAGGATACAATTCAGTCAAAAAAACATCCTTAAATGACCAGCAAAGCTTTGCCTTTGGAAGAAAGGAAAATGTAACGTGCCAAAGTATGGAAAGAAAAGAAGGATGAAAAAATTGTCGCCTCAGCAACTCTACATTTTTAGCATTTGCATTAATATATTCTCCATAACAACAAATTATTCTTAGCTCTTTTAGATTTTGTTTGTCTTTTAATTTTGTGTGTGATTTTTTTTGCCTTTCAGACAATATGAAATTATATATTTATATGCGGTATACAAATATGAGCAAGCATGGATGCTACAGTAGAGCTTTCTATTCTTTTAAATCCATCTTTATTCTCTGTATCCATTGATGCTTTTTTTGAGGGGCTGTACTCGTCTATGGCTGGTGTTTTTTTTAAGTTGTCTACTCCTGGGGCAGTCATGCTTTCCAGCCCACAGACAAGCTGGGTATGTGTTCTGCATATGCTTCTTGCGTGTGTGTGCGTGTGTTTGTGTGTGTGCGTGTGTGCGCGTGTGTGTGTGTGTGTGTGTGTGTGTGTGTGTGTGTGTGTGTGTGTGTGTGTGTGTGTGTGTGCGCGTGTGCGTGTGTGTGTGTGTGTGTGTGTGTGTGTGTGTGTGTGTGTGTGTGTGTGTGCGTGTGCGTGTGTGTGTGTGTGTGTGTGT
>NC_142746.1:6215174-6252674 GCF_051943395.1 Hippocampus bargibanti | reverse complement strand
ATGACAGCAATGTAGCACCCAGAAAATGCAGAAGATTGCGCCCAAGCTCCGTTGGAAATGGGCTGATTTGTCAGCTGGGAATTTGTGTCAGCGAATATCAAATAGTCGTCTTGGTGCAACACACAATGATTCACCATGGTGTTATTTATGTGTTTTCCTTCTAATTTCGTCAATTTTTCAACACGAAGTTTTCAGACCAAACAAAGTACCCAAAATGCATTGTGTGCCAAACGTGACGTCACATGGGGGTCGTCATCAACTCGAAAACAAGACTTCGTGAATATTCAGCGCAAGTCTTAAAACGTAAACTATAGCTATATGCTGTGGAATCTTTGTAAAATACACTCAGTCAAAGTCATTTGAAGTGATTTTATAAATTATGGACATAACTTGTCCGGAGGCGTCGGTTATCCTTTAATGCTTTAGGTTTAGTATTTCTGGCCCAAACACTCCCTCCAAATGCTCCTGGCCCGGCCCCTCTGTCAAATTTTAGAACCCAATGCGGCCCGCGAGTCAAAAAGTTTGCCCACCCCTGCTCTAGACACAGGGAAGTTTTGATCAACATGCTGAGTGGTGAATTCCTGACCAACAAGTGGCACTGCGGGGCACCTCCTGCGGTGGTACACCTGTTGGTCATTGCGTCATTAGTTCATGTTTTGTGAAAAGGGTTATTGTGTGTGTCATTGTTTGTCTCTGTTTGTGTCTGCTGAGTTGACACTGTTGATAAATCAATGTTTTCCATTCCATCCTGCTCCTCCCTGCCTTCGGCTTCTTAGGCCTGCTACACACTAAAAGATATGGTTCACTGGTGTCAGATCATATTTTTCACTGTTCTTCGTTGACGTTGAGTAGTCAGTTGATTATTGATAACTTCTTTGGTTCAAAGGCAATATATGAGCACCTTCTGCCTGGTGAATATTAGTCTTGCGAGTTAGGCTGCAATATCTGGTTGATTTGGAGGGGTATGGTCTTGGGTCTTTTATTTTGAAACCTGATTTGGTCACTGACTATAATCGTGCACAACCGGCTCCCTCTGAAAGGGATATAGGAAATGTTAGAATACAATTAAAAGTCAATTAATTTAACTACTTCTGCTAATTTTACCTTAACTCTATTTGTGTCCTTTTTATTTGAAAGTGTTAAACTTGTTTTGTTTTCAAGACAAAGTGTGTCACTCATTAAAAATTTGACTGACAGATTGCTTTTTATTCCTTCTGTTTATTGTCACTGAGCTAACTTGTCCAATTGCGTGCAAATGCTATTGTCTCCCATCTCGAAAAGTAGATTTCTTTGTTTTATGATACTGTATTGTAAACTTGGTTGTGAAACTCGGCCAACATAAAGGCAATAACATGAATCACAAGCTTGCTCGTATGTCCATAGCAAGGTATATGTGTGTGTGTGGGGGGGGTGCGTGGGGGGGGTGCGTGTGTGTGTGTGTGTGTGTGTGTGTGTGCGTGCGTGCGTGTGTGTGTGTATGTGTGTATGTGTGTATGTGTGTGTGTGTGTGTGTGTGTGTGTGTGTGTGTGTGTGTGTGTGTGTGTGTGCGTGTGTGTGTGTGTGTGTGTGTGTGTGTGTGCATGTGTGTGTGTGTGTGTGTGTGTGTGTGTGTGTGTGTGTGTGTGTGTGTGTGTGTGCTGTGTGTGTATGTGTGTGCAAGTGCACAATTATATTCATGTTGAACCTCTTTGTCTATTTTGGGTGGCTGGCATTCAGGAAACACTCCCAGAATGTCACAGAAAAACAAATAACCCTCCTAACCAAAGCCCCCTGCCAACAACAGAGACTAAAGGGAAAACTTTTTCTCTCATGAATATGCAACTATATCACAAAGGACTGAATGCTTGTTTGAAGATTTGCTGGTTTTGTTTCTCGCAATTAATAGCCCAAAAACAAATTGTCCGTCCGTCTCAGCGGCCTTTGAATCGGATTAGCTGGGTGGATAGAGTTTGCACTTCTTTCAGAATGGATAGAGATTTACAATAGAAATATAAAATGCACTGTGCAATAGTTTATTTTATAAATTTATATTAGGGATGTGTTTATATTTGTTTAATACATATTTAGGTGACTTTATAGGTTCAAGAATCACATTATGTTCCTTCTTTTTACAACCATGCAAGGAGGAAGGAATAATGAGGGACCAGTTATAGATGTTTGATAGCTGGACCGATTGGCTCGAACCATAGTCTGAATCTGCACACAGCCATGTGAGGAAAATTACCAGCAAAGACTTTTTTCTAGTGGTGAATGTTGATATCACAATATAAAGTGGACACCAAAGAGGGTGCAGGCCATTCCACAGATAGTGAAAATCAATTTACAATTGACGCTCCCTGAAATACACAAAAAGCCCCAAAATTATTCAAAAAACACTGACAAAGCTCCAACATGCATTCTCCATGTTTTTTCTTGATTCCAAAAACACTTTTTTGGAAACAAAATGTGAATTAATAAATCATTGAATTTAGAATATATTTTTGCTTGTATTACCCACATCCACGCTGAGTAAACTATTTATTTATTCTTTTTTTTTTTATTCTTTTTTTTTTTTTACTAATCACCGGGTCTCTCAGTGGTCGGCCAAATTCCAAAACAGGTGACTTGAGCCTTGCACATAAATCAAGACCCATCGGTCTTTACACTCAGCCTCTCTGCGTGGAGTTTAAATGTTCTTCCCGTGCCTATCTGGGTTTTCTCGAGATCTTCCAGTTTCCTTCCACATTCCAATAAGATGCATGGCAAGATAATGGAACACTCCAAATTTTCCCTGGGTGTGAGTTAAATCTCGGACGGTTGTTGGTATATGTATACCCAGCGATTGTCTAGCAACCAGTTAAGGGTGTCCCCCAGCTCCTGCCTGAAGACAATTGATCTATGCTCCAGCACCTTGCGCGACCCTCGTGAGGATTTGCAGATCATAAATTTTATGGACGGATGGGTAAAAGTGTGTTACAACCGTCAACGAACTCGTCTTGGGATAAATACGCTGAAAACATAATGATCTGTGGGTGATACATGGAAATGGGATGTCCTGGCTACTGCTCAAGTTAAAATAAAAACTAAACTTCAAAATCCAAACATATTTTAGGGGGAGTAATGTCTGCTGTAATCAGCAGACTGATATTGGATTGGATTGGATTGGATTGGATTGGATTGGATTGGATTTGCCTTTATTAGTCTCACAGTGGAGAAATTTTCATTTCACAGCAGCAAAGTGATGAAAGGAATGAAAGTAGAAAAACAAAATACATGAGCTGCTGGAAAGGCAGCCACTCTCGTGGCGCCGTCTTGAAGTCAAAAGAAAAAACAACAACTAAATAACAAATACTATGACAACACAAAGACAATATGACAAAACAAAGACACAGAGAGTCATTCATTCTTCAGGACTTGCTGTACCCTCTTTGTGATGACATGACGTAGTTCTAGATGAAAGATTGGATTGGATTGGATTGGATTTGCCTTTATTAGTCTCACAGTGGAGAAATTTACATTTCACAGCAGCAAAGTTATGAAAGGAATGAAAGTAGAAAAACAAAATACATGAGCTGCTGGAATCATCATGGTGGAATGTGCACGTCGACTACAAGCTAAATGTTGAAACCAAACACGCAGCTGTAGCATCCATTGACGAAAAGAGATTGTCTCACATCTCCTGTCCCACATAAACCTGCCTCAATTCCAAGCCGCAACAGTCCCCAATACGCATCGGCTCTCTGCGCTGACGCTCCTTTCTTCTTATCGCGGGCTCCTCAAGCCATGCATCCATCCAGCCGCAGACTGTCCAACAGCACCGAGCTTTCCGCTGAACAAAGCGGGGCTGTGAAGATGCTGCCCATTACAGGCGTAAAAAAGCACAATGGCCCCTTTGGTGTCCAGCGATGGCAGTCGAATGGCACCGACATTCCTCCCATTCAAAAACAGTACTGGCATATCCATGCTGCCGAAAAGGCGCAACAGCTCAGCACAGTCTCCTCCTTGATGAATGTCATGGTCAAAAATGCCGAAAAAACAATCTGTATCCTTTCCACACGATGCCGAACAACACAAAGTGACAAAAGAAAACATAAAACAAGACAAAACAACAAAAAAAGCAAAGCTCATGAGAGCACTTACTGACAGCTGCCTACTCGGGCGCCATCTTGGACTTCTTATGGTCATGACCAAACAAAAACAGGCATGTAGCCTGATCGCGCCTGGCTTGGACACCTCGGCATTCAGTATGCGGATATTGTGATAAGTGGCAGAGATGACGACGCGGCCTGTCACAATTCATGAAAAGTTGAGGGGTTGAAAGACGAAGACGTTTGCCTGCCCTGCCCAGTCTACTCCTCAAATATTAATAATGATAATGAGCTGACCAGTGCCTGGGGCCCAAAACTTGCATCTTCTTATTAGAATAACCCTGGCCACTAACATGAACATACACTCACACACACGCAAACACGCACACACAATCACTAAAGTGAACATTAGCATGAATACGTGCACATGGGCAAATGACGGGCAATATGCACATATATACGCACATGCAAATACATGCAAGTTAACAAAGACATATTATTCAAAAATGGATAATTTGAGAATCAGCAAGACACATATAAATGGGACAGACATGCAAATGGGCAAGATGGGATGATGATTCCCCTCTGGCCAGAGAGCCCATACGCAAAAGACATCACCCCTTCTGACCCTTGTCACACACAATCAACTTCCCACTCCAACACACACTGTTAAGCATGTGTATCCCCCTCCACCCCTTGTCGGTATCACTCCGACGCATCTACACTTACACTAAGACAGGGTGGGTGCCCTGTCGCAACCCTAGACCTAGATTGGTCATTAGTATGGCGGTCTTTCTGTGTTTGTTTGGCTTCTAATGGACCATTTAAATGCAGAATATTCACAGCAGAAAGGGCCATCCTCTGGGACAGCACACACAGAAGCCTGAATATGGTCCATTATCCAGGAGAAAGTTATTCTTATTTTCACCTCGTAAACCACAAACTGACTGCCAATGGCTTTGGGTGCATAATACACTGCAGGTTTGACCAGCCCAGCAACACTGCACAGTTTGTGCAGATAAGACTCCATTCTTCGATATTTTTTTTTCAATTCTGATTACCAGTAATTTCAAATCATACTTTGTTCGTTTCCAGGAATGGTTGGGGTTCTGATGCATAAGCAATGTGACAGCATTCTAAACAGACCGGTTTCATCCAACTTACATGTGATCAAAAGTTCGATGTGTACGCCACATGGGCAGGGGGGATAGACGAGTGGGATTGGAGATTGACAATCATCCGTGAATGTCTGAAGTTGTTTTGAGTACAATTATTGAGTTTAGTCCTACTTCAAACATCAGGAATGTAGTGAATTTGTAAAAAATTAAATCAAACATTTGCTCTGGAATTACTCAGTATGAGCCGCGTTGAGTAGCGCTCGTACAGTATGTGCTTGTCTACAATATCTGAGCATGGCCACTGAGAGGACACCATTTATAAAGGCATGGCAGTCATGTTGGTTATACATTTCAATTCACATGAAGCAAAATCTCAAATTACTGTATATTAAACCTGTAAAGAGTTGAATGAGATTCATTGCTATTTATTGATTTAATAAAGTAACTGCAAGTTGCATTTTTGCTCAGATGAAAAATGGGTGGATTCACACAAAAAATGTCTCTCTTCTAAATTATGTATCAGATTTTAATGGAAATAACAAAGTTTAAAAAGAGATTTTGTTGTGAGTGCAATTTTTGTTTCAGTGTTTCACAAAAAAAAACAAGAATTTGGCTTCACTCTACTAAAACCAACAGAGAGTAATGGGTAATGTTTTTGAAGTGTGCTAGTCATGTGTGTAAATGAACGACTGTAGTTTTGTGCGCTCGGTCCTCCCCACAGAGCGGTCGTGGTGTTGGAAGAGGAGTGCTGAAGAGAGGGTGCCGGCCCAGTGGGAGGCTCCAGATGTGGGCTACTGGACTGACAGGCCTGGGCCCCTTTGGGCATATGTGTGCCAACCACAACCTCTCTTGCTTTTCATCAACTTCCTCTGTGGTTTGGTTGCAGTGAAGGGACAGGCAGAGGAGGTGGAAAGTTAGTGAGATAAAGAGTGTTAAAATGTTTTTTTCTGTAGTTCCTATTAAAATAATCCCATACACTACTATGAATCGAAACAAACAGTGCACAATTGCACATTGTCATTCAAATGCAACTTATTTCGCTTTTTTAGCAGTTTTTTAAATGATAAAACATGTTGATACTATTTTTTTAAGAATAATGCTAAGAAGAACCTATATGGAGAAATTTCTGTTACATGTCATGAATGGTGCAACACAGGACTGTTGGGTGTCTCGTTTTACTTCATGATCTTGAAAGAGAAGCCTAAAAGTAACTTGTGAATTACCGTATTTTATGCACTTTGGGTGCACCTTATAGAATGGCCTATTTTAAAACAATTTTCCATATGTAGGGCGTATTGCATTATAATGGGCATACAATGCCCATACAATGCATGAATACAATGCAGCTTTATTTATCTAGAGGGTTGACAACCGTTGCCGCTCTAACAAAGTGTAGCAAATCATTTAAAATACTATTTCCAAGAAATTTGAGTATTTATCCATATATAAGGCATACCGGATTATAAAGGGCACTGTTCTCTTTTGAGAACACAGAATGCTTTGAGGTGTGCCTTATAGTGCAGGAAATATGGTATGTCAACAAACCATAAATAGGCGGGAAATAGTATTTAAAACAAGTTGGACAACAGTTCCTGTGTTTACATTTGCTACAAGCACCACAAATACATGTATATATATGTTTTTTTTTTACAGAAATAATGTATGAAGTGTGAATATGAGGAGTACATCAAGCCTCAACCCTTGAAAATATTGTATCCATGACATTAAAAATGTGAAAAAGATGAAATATTGAAAAACATTATCACAATGTCACAACTAACCGAATTTTTAAAATACAATTAAAACTTTTCATCCAAGGATTAACCTAGAGCTCAATTAATAAAACAGAACATGCAAACCCACCCAATATGTAATGTACATCATGTCTGTAGCAGCATCCCCACTTGAATATTACTTGCTCTATCTCGACGTGAGACTCATCTAGGAACAAGGCACACGCATATACCTTATCATTTAGACAAGCAAAACCACCTACCAGCAACAATCCATCCCTGAGCACATTCACAAGCAAATAATGCTTGAACAGACTGAGGCAAGAAATGTGACAGTGATTCATGTCATTGTGTTTTTTTCTATCTCACTGACCTGCAAAACTTATAAACATTCATCACAATCCGCTCATTCCTTTTTTTACTCTAATAACAGAAAAACTGAAAATTATCCCACAGGATTCTTGCAAAACTGGCCCTCTGTCGATCATGAGTGAGGCATGCCTTCGATCAAATGCTAACCAAAATAAGAACAAAACGGAGCACATTACATAGGACACACTTTTCTGTTTCAAAAATTGTGGAAATTTTGGGGAAAAAATATGAACACGAATAACAAAACGAAAGAAGCTTTTCGAAGCCTGAGCCAATGTCATCAAGTCACAAAGAGAGAAATAACAACACAAAAAAGTACTTATTTGGGACAACGTGAAAAATATAACAAGTAGCAGACAGGAAAAGGGGTGTTTGCTCAATGACGAGAGCAAGCAATGCATAATAACATGATGAGGCTCTCCAGCCACACCAAAAAACCCAGAGGATTATCATGATCCACGAGCGTGCAGAAGAAGACTCCACCCACCAGCAGTAATTGGTATCGCACAGCAACTGCATGGGAACAGAAGCATGACAAATGACTCAAGACCAGTGACGTGCAGTCAGGGGAGGCAGGTGAGGCCATGCCTCACCTGTCATCATGGAAATATCAAATGAAAAAACATTTTAAACTTTGATATTTATTTAGTGATTTGTACCTTAAAGTTATTTTCCATTTAACTTCATCATGTTGTTTTTTTTTTTTTTCAAAATCGCTGAATTTTCACCGTTCAAATACTAAGTAGAGACGAGCGGTGAGACAGCAGCCGGCTGAGCCTCACCATGGATTGCGCAATGACTATGCGAACTGTGCTGCTTGCTCTGCAGTAGGACCGCATTACTGTCCCTCTGCATATCACTATTTAAGTGTTCAAAAACTTTTAGTATATGAACTACATTTCTGCGGTTTAGCTGGTGTATATAATGTGCAGTCACTGTACATTATAAACACTGGCAGCAGTGTTTATTTTATTTTAATCAAAACTGTGTGCCTAGGTGAGGCACACACTTCTCCTGCCTCATGACAGAGGGCGCTGGTGATTCCAGAGATTCTTGCGACTCCTTGGCTGCAGAATAATAAAGACAATTAGTGACAGCAAGCTACAGTAAACAGCAAGTTATGTGCAACCATCCAGTCATTTTTTCGTGTTGCTCGGCCTTATTTTCAGAATGGAGTATCACATATCTAAATTAAAAGAATTTTCCAAACTGGACTTTCAATCGAAGCAGGAGATAATAATTAAAGGAAGACCAACACCGTACTGTAAAGCTCACAAACGGTGAGGGATGGATGTACATCTCCTGGACAGCTTATCAGCATTTTGGCCCAGAAGGATCTCATTGAAACTATTCCTGTGGCGACAAAGTTGCTCCCGCACGTGCTCACTGTTCCAGCTACTACAGCAACAATGGAGCGGTCATTCTCAGCACTGAAAAGACTGAAACATACAGTCGCAACAGTACTGATCAAGGACGACTTTCTTCACTGGCAGTGATATCCATTGAGACAGAGAGACTTTTAAAACTGAAGAACGTTAAGGAAGGCTTCTACAAAGAAGTTGTTGATGCCTTTCTTCAGAAGGAGCAGCGCATGGACTTCATTTATAAGTAAAGGCAACATGTTTTTTTAATACTTTTTTCTATGCTACAGTTTGTTTATATAAAGGATGCTGACATGACATTTTAAACAAAACACGTTAACTGTTGCCAATCAAATGGTGAATACGCTACTTTGTATGGTTCGTATGATTGTAAATCTGACTGTGATGACATCAGTGCCTCACCAGCCATGAACCTCACCGCACGTCACTGCTCAAGACAAACTTACACCATGGTTTTTAGATTGCCAGACTCAGACTGCATTGAACGAGGGGTTTCTTGAGTTTAATTTAGCTTAGTTTTAGTTTTCTCCTTAAACAATAACCCTAACTTTGACTGGGGCCCAACGTCTTACTTTTAGTTAATGTGCAGGCCTTCACAGACACTCACAGGCACACGCCACACAAAAACATGCCAAGAGAGCTTGCCGTTGTCCCTGGTGAAATGTGGGAAGGTGGTGTGGGGGTGAGGGGCCACTCCCAGGGCCATATGGCAAAGAAACAGACATTTACATAATGTCATATTTTATTTGATTAACCATTCCAAATGCAATCAAAAGCTGATGTGGGCTTTGAGTGGCTTGGCTGATTGGCAACATGATAGTCCTCTGACCCCAAACACAATCCCACTGAATGAACCAATTTACAAAATGGTAAACTCTTAAATTCAATTCCCACATGTAGTGTGTGCAGTGGCTGTGCATGAGAGAGGAAGAGAAGTGAGTGTGTGTGTGTGTGTGTGTGTGTGTGTGTGTGTGTGTGTGTGCGTGTGTGAGTGTATGTGTGTGTGTGTGTGTGTGTGTGTGTGTGTGTGTGTGTGTGTGTGTGTGTGTGTGTGTGTGTGTGTGTGTGTGCCTGTGTGCGTGCGCGCGCGCGCGTGTGTGTGTTTCTGTATATCCAAATGTATTGTTGTATCTGCATGATGGAAGACAATAACAGCATCAAAGACAGTTGCAAGCCTGCCACAAAATGTGAATTAAGATAAGACTCCTTTTATGTCTCTCACAATAAAGAAATTCCCAATTTTACAGCTGTAGTTTCTATTTCCAAACCGCACTATCCTCGGGTCGCAGGGGTTCCTGGAGCCTATCCCAGCTGTCTTCAGGCAATAGGAATGGGCACACCCTGAACTGATCGCCAGCCAATCGCAGGGCACACTGAAACAAACTCCCAGTTCATGCTCACGCTTAGTGACAATTCAGAGTGTGAAGGAAGGAAGCCAGTGGCGGACCGTCAAGGCCTGCAAAGCCTTCTCTGTTGGCCTAAAATTATCTGAATCACAGACTGATGTTAATTATATTTTGTCCATGAACTATTTTTATATAATTGCAAATGGACTTTGAGCTTCCTTTCATTACTTTTCCCCTGTTTTGCTGTTTCCAGATGCATGTTTGCATATTTAAGCATTTAACCAATCACATTTCAGCTATCATTTGTTACCAGGGTCAGAAATCTACCTGGGTGCCTTCACAATCAGTTCTGCATCAAATGTGTCGATCAAACTGTTGCTCTTAACCAATCAGATTTCGAGTTGGCAATACAAAAGGGGTAGCAACGCCTTCATGAGTTTTCCCTGTCTATTTGGTTTCCTCACATATTCCAAAAACATGGGTGGCAGTTGATTGAGCACTTCTAAATTGTCCCTAATGTGAGTGTGTGCGCAGATGGTTTTTCGTCTTTGTGTGCCCTGCGATTGGCTGACAACTGGTTCAGGGTGTCCCCCGCCTGCTGCCGGTTGGGAAAGACGGTTGGGATAGGTTTCAGCACGCTCTACAACCCTTGTGGCGATTAAGCCGATCAGAAAATGGATCCAAGAATAAATCACCCTTTGCGGCAGGTCGGTCGGAAAAAGCCGCTGAGACTATGCAGGCTCAATTCTATTTGGCTTTCCCTTCAGGGGTCACCACAGAAAATCAGTGTCGTCCATCTAACTACGCAGGCTCAATATATAAATTGAAAGTTGAAGTTGGTATATTTGACATCTGTGTTTGACATGATAGACCGTGGCTATTCTTTATATTTAAGTTTCTATCTTAGTAAATTGTGCATATTTATAGGTTATCTTTACAAAATTAAAAATACACATTTGATAAATCGCAATAATGAATGTATAAGCACATATAATAATCAAGACAATGATTTTGAAATGAAGAAACAAATACAATTCTTTATCAATTTTGGTACTGCAAGGGGAGTGAGGCGTTCAATTTCAACCAGTGTCACAGTTGGGAATCCAGTAAAACTGTATAAACTAATTCTACTTCTGAAGTACAAAAATAATTGATTCATTTTGATCGACACAGTCAATGGTATTTAACAGAATGTAAGAAAAACCTGACAGCTTCATTGATTGCACATAGAATTTTGGAGTTATTTTGCCTTTGAATAAATTCATATTATACTCAGGGTCTAGAGATTAAATACAATCCACCTATTATTTTCCTGACAATCAATATACAATTACATAGCCCAAGCAGCAGGGAATATGTTAGTGGCAGTGCCAACAGTAGCAATAACTGGTGTGTACAGGACTTCAAATCCAAACTTTATCATTGTATATGACAAGAAAGTATAACTGTATCACCACATTTTGTCACGAAATTTTAACTTCAGCATGTTTGTGTCAGCGTTGTCATAACATTTGTATTTGTGCATGGATTGGACCAACTGCAAAATGTGCACACAGAAACTTGGAAGAAAGCAAAGTAACATGAAAACATGTTCAGTGTTGCAACCAGCTGATTAATAAGTTACTTGATAAATGACTCTCACCTTTCCTGGCTCAATCACACATCTAACATCTGTAAGCACACATAAACTTAAAGGTAGCCTTCGTTTCATATTGTTTGTGAAGTAGTGTTGCCATGGTCATTGTGCTCGGAAAAAAAGGGGGAGGAGGTATTTAGGGTGGGAAGATTGTCTGGTTAGGAATTGATTCAGTCTGGAACTGAGACAGGGGTGGAAGGTCGCCGGCTTGATCATATATCCTTCAAGAGAGTTGGCCACCTGGTGTACACAGTTGATCTCACTGTGTCTGAGATTTGGCCAAAAAATATATACACATAATAACAAAGTCAAATAAACATTTTACTGCTGGACAATGAAATGATAAAAAACTGACTTGCCACATATTTGTTTAATTTTTTTTTGTGGGTGAGTGTGCATGCATTTGTCACATAATAAGGTTTGTCTCATTAGATCCAGGAGGAGGTGTTGGGTCACTCCAAAGGGAGATGGGAGATCGATCAGGAAGTATAACCGCCAATGACCTCCAATGTCGTTTTTCATCTGCCACACACAGACTCAAAAGTGTCTTCTTCATATAGCCTGCAAATATAAAACACGCACAAACATTTAGCTAGTCATGAATGACTCTCAAATGCATTGAATGGTTTATCGATTATGCTCCGAAATTTAAATTAGATTGGAAAATGACACAAAACGTCCTCTGTTTTTACAATACCTTTATAATATGATAGACAGACACATTAAAAGGTAAATAAATATATGAGAGATGTAGCCATACACTGAAGGACAGTGTGCAAAATGACCTCAGCATTTACTTGCACACACACCTCAATCTAAATTAGGGGTGCAAATTACGTGAAGGGGGATACAGTGAAGGGGGTGAGGAGAGACTGAAATGGAAGAAGCGAACTGATCAATACTTAGAGAACCTATTGCCTCCCTCCATTCTGCTCTCAATTGTCATGCTACCTCCATGCAATTAAAGGGTCCCATTCTCTCATGCTCACTCTACTCATACTTTTTTTCCCCTTTTTTTCTTACCCCGGCCCACCTTGTGTCCAGACTAAGGGAAGTAACTATCCTTGATACTCCATTACTCTTCTGAATATTTTTTCTATATTCCAAATTGATGTTGCTCAATAAAATGGGAATTAAAAAATACTTAGTGTACTTTGAATATTGTATGTAATCACCTCAGAGTATTTGCTGGTGTTCCTAACTTGTCTGTTAAAGTTAGTGTGCCTGCAGTGTTCTTAGCTCAAATTGGTGCAGAAAAAAAAGAGTTTCAGTGTAATCACATTCTATGTTAATTTTCCAAGAAGTTTACATTTTTTCCATCCATCCATCCATCCATCCATCCATCCATCCATCCATCCATCCATCCATCCATCCATCTATCCAGCCATCCAAAAATGGCCTTTCAATAAAAAAACAACTTACAAACTACATTTTTATTGTTGTATCATCTAGTACTGTATATGTGTAAACAATACAATGAAGGTTCCGTGTGTGTATCGTTAGCTGCCATGTATTTACCCCTTAATTACTGACACATACTTATGCAGACTCACAATAAAGATCACCGTCCACCATTTTAGGATTATCTGAATGATTATGAATAATACATGACTGTTTCCCCTCCCCCTGTCTCTCACTACTGCCTCTTATTGGCTTTGGCAGAGGTCCAATCATTCATTCAGTCGTTTGGGCAGATATGTCTGTCCGTCTGTCTGTCTGACGATTGGACCTGAACTCAAAATGGTTCTTCAGCACTCAGACCTAATTTACTCCCAAAACGATCAGCAAAGACCAATGGAAACAACAATCATATTAGTAAAGTCTGTCTTTAAAGGAAAAGAGCTAACGTCACGTTCCCCCAATGTAATTTGGGGGAACATTCAGTTTATCAAACCCACTTTAGCTGTTTGTCATCAGTACTTCCCACAAATATTTCTGAGTGACTGGACCCTACACCAGACGTTTCCAACTCCAGGTCTAGAGTACAACTGTCCTGCCCGTCTTCCCTCTCACCCAGCTGCTACACACCTGATTCAGATAATCAGTACTGATGATTGATGACACATTGCAATTTTATTATGCGAATTGGGCATTTTCAGAAAGTCCCTCCCCCAGTTCGTGACATCACACCAAAACGTGATAATGGAGAAATTCCCAATTTGCAGCAAGGTTATGAAAGGAAGAAAGTAGAAAAAAAGTATAGGAGCTCCTGTCAAGGCAGCAACTATGAAAGTCATCTTTATATGATAAGAATTCGGTTCGCAGAAAAGTTTCACTTTCACTTTTTCTCACGATGGATAGGGAGTGACCAATACAACTAGATCCCCGATATGACAAAGCAGCCTGAATACGTTCTGACTACACTAGGTGATCGTTCCCTTTGAAAGAGGGTGAGTGATTGGAAGAATTTACTTACGTAACATGTCTCTACACTGTCCAGAAGATGAAATAATCTTTTTGCTTTCTACTTTGGTTCCTGCTTGATTTTTACATTCAAACAAGTGATTTCTCAGCAATCACATAATTGAATCTGGGTCATTTCTGGAGAGAATTTCGGCTTTTTGAGAATAACTGGAGGAGGTGACTCAGGGATCTAGTTAGGAGTCCTCTCTGGGGAGGTTTTCTCCTCATGTACCAGTGAAACCAGGCCTCAGAAAGAGGCATTGTCTTCTGCAGTTCCGGGAATTTCAGTGTCCCACAAGGTGAAACGACTGATGAAGTCTTGAAGTCTGTACTTTCCTGCTCAAGATGCTGGCCCAATGAACCAACCCTGGATAAGTGACAGGGGGTTGTATTTTTGTGTTGTGTTGTGTTTGTGTTGGTAATTTCCATTTTTTTGCACTTATATTTTTTTTCCTAAGTGACCCACTTCGATTTATTTATTTGTTTATGCATTGCCCGGCTTGCAATTCCGATTCATTGCCACACATTCATTTGGATGTGGTTGTCATGTTCATGTGAATGCACATGTTGTCTTGCAAACACAAGATCTCCCTCCGTCCCTGCTCATTGTGAGGTCAGGGAACTGTGAGTGACCTTTTCACCATTTGCCATGATTAAAGAATATGACATTCAAATATTCACAGCCTGCAGGACATTGAGACCCTGCTCAGAATTCAGCTTTCTGAATGACGTGTGGTGTTTCTATACATATGCATATTTTAAATATGTGTAACTTTATGCCCATAATGTGGTTATCATTCATGACATATCCTTGCATAATATGCGCGTATGGGGACTTAATAGTATAAGAGCTCAAGATTAAAACTATAAATCTTGTAAAACCTTTATGTTTTCAACACACAAACCACTCTTGGAATTACACACGTGTACATGCATGACCCTTATTTTGTGCAGTTCAACTACACAGTGTGTCGTATCAATTCTCCTTTCATGCAACTTTGTGTGTGTGTGTGTGTGTGTGTGTGTGTGTGTGCGTGTGTGTGTGTGTGTGTGTGTGTGTGTGTGTGTGTGTGTGTGTGTGTGTGTGTGTGCGGGGGTGGGGGGCTTTGTGGACAGACGAAACGCCATCCAAACACGCTGACATAAGGCCACGGCTTTAAATACATCTGTACAATTAAACAACAAAACAAATGAAAATGCCACTTAAGTAAAGACAGGAAGCAGAGCTGGAGGTAGCAGAGCTGAAGATGTCGAGGTTTTCTTTGGGAGTGACCAGGTTGGATAGAATCAGGAATGAGTACATTAGAGGGACAACTCATATTAGAGGCTTTGGAGAGAAAGTCAGAGAGGCCAGACTGAGATGGTTTGGACATGTCCAGAGGAGAGAGAGTGACTATATTGGGAGAAGGATGCTGAGCCTTGAACTGCCAGACAGGAGACCAAGAGGAAGACCGAAGAGGAGGTTTTTGGATGTGGTCAGAGAGGACATGATGGTAGCTGGTGTGAGAGAAGAGGATGCACAAAACAGGGATAGATGGAGGACAATGATTCGCTGTGGCGACGCTTGAAGGGAAAAGCCGAAAGCAAAAGAAGAAAGAAGAAGACAATGTTACGTATAAGAGATAACTTTGATGTAAATTGTCTAACCTGTCACAGTGTGAAGTTTAATTTTCACAAGCCTATACTATACACCTAAAATTGTGGGTGTTATTTTCCAAATAGATCAATCTCGAGCACACGAGTCAAAGTCTAACCTGGCCCACCATATCATTTTACGTGGCCAGTGAAGTTCAAGCATATACAGTAAAGTCTCGTTATATCGATATTCAAGGGAGTCCGAAAAAATATCGATATAACCGGGACTATCGATATATCCGACCCTGTTTGCATGTAATTTTCTCCGTGCGTGCATAGATATAGTATCGATATAACCGGGACTATCGATATATCCGATATCGATATAACGAGACTTTACTGTATATAATTATTTGTGAGTTAACTGTGAATGTATACATTTTATAAAATATTTTAATTGCTTCACAGCAACGATTACCTTATTTTACGATGCATATGGTGCAATGGAGTATAAGCTGCACCCCCAATGTGGTGTATTTTCAAACTTTTTCCATATACAGTACATGTATAAGGTCCACCCGACTATAAGACACACCATCAATGAACGAAAAACGTTTTCAAAATATAATCTCTAAATATATAAACGTTTTCCAAATATAAGGCCCACCACATTATAAGGTGCTACAGTAGAGTTCAGTAGAGTGGGCTTACACACTACTTCTTCTCCAGGAGTTTTTGGGGGATGGATTCGGTGATTGCAGACAGTCGTTCCCATACCAGTTGTGGCTCAATATGACTTCACAACGAAGGCTGTGCCTTATAAGCCAGTGCGGCTTATAAGGCGCAGCTTCATCTTTTGAAAAAATGAATGCTTTTGGGTGTGCATTATACAGCGTAAAATAAGTTATGTATATTAACAAGTGTTATCTTGAACAATGTATTTGCCTCACAGAAATGTTCTTGAATATGATTTTAAATTATTTTTTTAATGTTCTCAGTCTCTCACAAATTACTCAATTTTTACTCAAGTTTTGATCAGAGGCAAAGTTTAAAACGGAACTAGACACAATATTCAATCACGCCCATTCGTTATCTTATGTGCACCTTTAAAGGGCAATCGAAGCCTCCGGACAAGTTGTGTCCATAATTTGTAAAATTGCTTCAAATGACTTCTACTGAGCGTATTTTACAAATATTCCACCGCATATAGCTATATTTTACGTTTTAAGACTCGTGTTGAATATTCAGGAAGTCTTGTTTTTGAGTTGGTGACGATTCCTGACGTCACGTCACTGAGGGAACGCCCCTGACCGAGAAACTGACGCACAATGCATTTTGCGGTACTTTGTTTGGTCTGAAAACTTCTTGTTGATCCGTGTTGATGGCGAAATAAGAAGGAAAACACATAACGCTATGGTGAATCGCTGTGTGTTGCACCAAGACAACTATTTGATATTCGCTGACACCAATTCCCAGCAGACAAATCAGCCCATTTCCAACGGAGCTTGGGCACCATCGTCTGCATTTTCTGGGTACTACATTGTTGTCGTTAACTGCTTGAATTGATATGGAAGGACTCCTTTAATCGATTGCAAACATTTATGCTTTCCTCTTCAGAACTATTTGAATCATATTCAAAACTGGATGAGTAAGAAGAAAGCATCTTCTCCGAATCTGAAGCCATTGTTTTGATTCTCGAGCAAGGCAAGACGTTTTGGTGTGATGTCACGAACTGGGGGCGGGACTTTCTGAAAATGCCCAATTCGCAGCTCAATTTTTTGTAGTTTTACCACACTTTAAGTTATTTTTATTGGTGTTTTGCATTTCACTAAAAATATCAGCCTGAGTGTTTTGGGTATTTTAGGTGTCGGTTGTCCTTTAAGTATCCCATACAACTTGTGCTGACCAGTTAAGCTGTTGAGCCATGTGTACCCCAACCCTCAACTGCAGTTCCTCCTTTGGACTATCACAGGTGCATTTGTACAAGGGAAGAGGTGTGGGAAAATGAAATGAAAGAATTCAAGAGCAGCGCGCGTGCATGTGTGCATTGTCAAAGGCTCGGAGGCAGGAAGGTCACAGAAACACTTTGCTCGCAGACATAACAAAACACAGTGTCCCATAGTCCACATTTGTCTATCATCCCCTCCCACGTGCACACACAAATGCTCAAAAACACAGACACCCCAGTGCATCTGGAATTTCTGTAGTCAGTCTTCTGCTATCTTCCCTTCATTCTTCCAACAAAATAGACCCAACCCATATCCTTCATCTGTCTAGCTGTAATTAACAGCTCTGACCTCTGCGAGTGGGGCTGTGCTTGGATTGGAGACTTTTGAACTTGGTAACACAAGTCGAGCAAGGCAGACAGAACAACACGCACACACACACACACACACACACGCACACACAGATAATCCATGTCTTTCCAGGACATCCTTTATCCAGCTCAGGCCTGAGGGGATTTTCCATTGGCCCAGCCTGGCCACGAGGCCTTCTTTCGGGGTCATAGATCAGAGCGATGCCCTTGCCGACCCTGGAGGTTCTGAACAAGACACAGCCCGTACAAGCTCCTGCCTTTGTTGAGTTATGAGGTCACGGGGTGAACAGAGTCATAGAGGCTGATATAACACGGGATTATCTTGTACAGTGGAGGCGGGTAACTTGTGGGTATTTTCTTTCATTACTCGGTTGCATTTTGCGAAAGGCAAAACTCGGCTACACAGTGTACCGGTGAAAAAAAAAATTCTTGAGCAACATAATTCTTGGTCTGGCTTCATGGGACATTTTAATAAAATGGTTTGTGAAAAAAAGAAAAAAAGTGGTAGCGATAAACACTGAGAAAAGACGAAAACAAAGTATTAAGGCAATGAACATTTTTTGTGCAAATCAATGCAAGCTAATTGAAGTTATGTCCAATTAATTACTTAAATCAATTCATGTAATTCATGTAATCTTTCTTTCATTCATAACAATGAATTAGAAATGAACTCCGGAGCGGAGTTCATCAATGACACAGGTCTTGATCTGCAGCAGAACTGGAACTTGAGCTGCATCTGCTTTTTCAACCTATCACAAATAAGGAAGGAAGGCGAACGGACTAGCACCACTGGAAATGATGTGACAAGCATTACAGGACGTGACAGCTTGTTATGTGCTCAAAATGTGACACTGAGACATGGTCAACAGAACGAAAAATATGTTTTATTGGATCCAATAATTGGTTACTACACAAAGAGAACCATTTCAACTAAATGGCCAACTGGGGAGCCGAATAAAGGTTACACCGGAAACAACTGGATGAGGATAATAATTATAAATACATAAATAAGTACATTTCAAACATGCATGGGGGGAATGGAAGCTAGGACGTGTTATTTACTGCAGAATTGCTTTCTAAGGGCTCTTTAACAAATAAATAAATTCATTATTTCTTGCATTCCTCAATTTCTCAAGTTTTTGTTCCATGGTTATTCCATAAATAGCAAAATATCTTCTGACACTTTTTACAACTATTATTTTGATCACTCTTCTAAACTCTGGGAAAGAGTAGTTGACGCTAGACTAAGAGCAGAAGTGAACATTTGTGAGCAGCTGTATGGCTTCATGCCAAAAAAGAATACGACAGATGCAATGTTTGCTTTAAGAACGCTGATAGAGAAGTAGAGAGAAGGTCAGAAGGAATTGCATTGTGTCTTTATAGATCTGGAGAAAGCGTATGACAGGGTGCCCAGAGAAGAGCTGTGGCATTGCATGAGGAAGTCTGGAGTGACCGAAAAGTATGTTAGAGCGGTACAAGACATGTATCATGACTGTAAGACAGTTGTGAGGTGTGCTGTCGGTATGACTGAGGAATTCAAGGTGGAGGTGGGACTCCACTAGGGGTCAGCTCTAAGCCCCTTCTTGTTTGCTATGGTGATGGACAGGCTGACAGACGATATTAGACAAGAATCTCCTTGGACCATGATGTTTGCAGATGACATTGTGATCTGTAGGCAGAACAGGGAACAGGTGGCGGAGAAACTAGAGCTGTGGAGATATGCCCTGGAAAGGAGAGGAATGAAGATCAGTCGCAGCAAGACGGAATATATGTGTGTGAATGAAAGGGATCCAAGTGCAAGAGTGATGCTACAGGGAGAAGAGATAAAGAAGGTGGAGGATTTTAAGTACTTGGGGTCAACTGTCCAGAGCAATGGAGAGTGTG
This sequence comes from Hippocampus bargibanti, assembly GCF_051943395.1. Lineage (NCBI taxonomy): Eukaryota > Metazoa > Chordata > Actinopteri > Syngnathiformes > Syngnathidae > Hippocampus > Hippocampus bargibanti. The sequence continues at coordinate 6,232,840 of NC_142746.1, read as the reverse complement.
GAAAAGAGGTGAAGAAGCGTGTCCAGGCAGGCTGGAGCGGCTGGAGAAAAATGTCAGGTGTGATGTGTGATAGAAGGGGTTCAGCTAGGATGAAAGGAAAAGTGTATAAAACCATGCTGAGACCAGCCATGATGTTTGGATTGGATTGGATTGGATTGGATTGGATTGGATTGGATTTGCCTTTATTAGTCTCACAGTGGAGAAATTTGGACTGGAGACAGTGCCACTGAAGAAAAGACAGGAAGCAAAGCTGGAAGTAGCAGAGCTGAAGATGTTGAGGTTTTCTTTGGGAGTGACCAGGTTGGATAGGATCAGGAATGAGTACATTAGAGGGACAACTCATATTAGAGGCTTTGGAGGGAAAGTCAGAGAGGCCAGACTGAGATGGTTTGGACATGTCCAGAGGAGAGAGAGTGACTACATCGGGAGAAGGATGCTGAGTCTTCAACTGCCAGGCAGGAGACCAAGAGGAAGACCGAAGAGGAGGTTTATGGATGCGGTCAAAGAGGACATGAAGGTAGCTGGTGTGAGAGAAGAGGATGCACAAAACCGGGATAGATGGAGGACATTGATTCGCTGTGGCGACCCCTGAGGGGAAAAGCCGAAAGGAAAAGAAGATTTTGATCACTCTTCTATATTTGGCTTCAAACGTGCAATTGATCCCTTTATTATTATTATTATTTTACGAGATAAAAGTTCATCTGAACTATTGGCTTATTTTATCTTGGAGTGGTACTTATGCATTTCCTTCTCTTTCCACTCTCTAATATTTTTGCATTACATCATTACCTCGGGAGACCTCGTCGTCGAGTGGTTAGCACGCTGACTTCGCAGTTCAAAGGTTGTGGCTTCAATCCCCTGCTCTGGCCACTCTGTGTCGAGTTTGCATTTTCTCCCGTACTTGTGTGGGTTTTCTCCAGGTTGTTTATCCATATTCTAAAAAAATGCATGGAATATTCATTCATTCATCTTCCAATCTGCCTTATCCTCAAAAGGGTCGTCGGGGTCCTGGAGCCTATCCCAGCTGTCTTCGGGCAGTGTGCGAGGGACACCCTGAACATATTGCCAACCAATTGAGATCAACGACCCTTGCACTCACACCCACACATTGGGACAATTTAGAGTATTCGATCAGTCTACAGCGAACGCTGACGAAGCATCTTGGATAAGAAGCGAAACGTCCGACACGTTCAAAGAAGTACCGATAACGGCTGACGAAACCATTTTTAATTCAATTTAAAATTCTTATCAGGCACCAAGCATCCCACTGTTTTTTTCCATGCCTTCCCTATTCTGATGTTTGTCCAGTAATTGTTGCCCATTTGAAGGTTGTGTTATTTCTATGTTAATTTTTCACTTCACTTACTCAGATGAAATTGGTGGAGGTCGGTGTATCCTTTTTGCCTGTTATGACTACCGTGTAATTAGAGCCTTTGAGTAATGTTCATGGAACGTCCACTCCAGAATCAATTATTTATTGTGTTTTATATTTTATTTTTCTTAACTTTGCAATGAGTTTCCACATAACACAATGGTCAGCCACCGCCATGTATTCAATTATAGAACTGCTCAATAGCTTGTCTCAGACAACATGAATTGTGGTGGCATTGAAAACGATGTAAACAGAATATACTGTACCCTAGTACACACGGGGGAGAAAAAACAAACATACTTGCACGTTTTATGGTTGTGTTGGAATTGTCTTGTGTCAAGGCCTCACACAAACGGAGTGTGAAAACATGAATTCTACTGTAAGTGCAGAATCTCTTTTAGTAAACCCTGAAGGCCAAAGACAAATGCACAGGCTGTTACTGGAGATTGCAGGTCATGGTTGTATACATTTTATTACAGTGACAAATGCATTATGCTCCTCATATAAAAACCACAAAAGGGATCGCCTCGATGAAAAGCCTGAATGCTTTGGAGGTTTATAACAATGAGTGTGTCGCAAAATCAGCTTGAAAAACATGCCGAGCGAGAGAGAGAAAGAGAGAGAGAGAGAGAGAGAGAGAGAGAGAGAGAGAGAGAGAGAGAGAGAGAGAGAGAGAGAGAGAGAGAGAGAGAAAGGAAAGTGAAAAATAAATAAATAATGTGATGCTGATTTATTTTATTTGCCATGGTGGTGCAGCCAATGTCTAGTTTCATTGTTTAATGCAGAGAAAAACTGAAACGTTTGCCAATTGCAGCCTCTGGGGTGGCAAATAAAGCTTTAGTCTATATTACATGTTCATGCATCTAAACCTCAAAACCATTGGTTCTTCGGGCTTTAATTGGGTTTGCTAAAACCTAACTGAAGCACATGCCTTTCATGTTACACTATAGTCACTTCAACTTAAAAAGCTGTATTGACAAACAGATTCATACATCCAGCTGTTTTTTGGGAGGCGAATGTCAACTGGCAGAGGCTCCAGCTCATACAAATCTGTTAAGGACAAACCCTTGCAAAAACATCTATTGGTGGATGTTGTTCATTTTTACTCTGTTTGTTTGAATATAGAATTCTGCTCAAGTAGTTTGGAACAGGAATTGTCACATCAAGTTTTACAGTGTGCTCTATATTTGCCTGTTTGAAATGAGAGGAAAAAAAGATTAATTGAGGCCAAGGGGCAAAATATAAATCAGGCCGAGTTGAAAAGTGATTTCAAAATGTTCTTGTTGTTTTATGATTTTTTTTTGGTTGGTTATTTTTCTTTTTGGAACTCATTAAGGCAAGTCTGAATCACCAGTCCTGATTCCATCAAAGTCGGACAGCAACGAATTCTCATTAAATACATTGATTATTTGAATGCACTTTATTTATTTATTTATTTATTTATTTATTTATTTATTTATTTTCATATATTTTCTCTGTTGTTCCATTGACTTGCAATGTCAAACTTCCTATCAGTTGACGTACATAAAATTTGAACATTTCGCACCAGCAGTTTATCGGGGTAAATGTGTCAATGACAAAAATGTAAATAAATACCGGGATTATTATGAATGATAAAAGTGTGGGTTATTGTGGCATGGGCACAGGGAGAATTTCATTTTATTGGATCTAGAAGGGTACTGATTCAGAATCCCTTAAACCATGTAAGACATTTTTTGGACTCTACTTTCAATCACACCTCATTCGTCTTGACAAGAGAAGTTCAATGTAGATAAAAAAATGTGAAGTTAGTCACAATCCAAATTTATATATTGTGGCGACGTCTGTGATTTGCTTTTTTCATCGTTAACACCATCTTGTAATTATTGTTCAAATCTTCAGGATTAGGGTTTCCCTGATTAGCGCAGTGTCTATTACATTTGCGCTAAAGAGACTAAAGAGCGTAACAGGAGCCAAAGGGGTGTGGTAGCTGGAGAAAATGGAGCTCTTTGATTGTGACAGCTTTGTGTGGCTTTGTGACTACTGAGCAAATTGAAGGACATAATGATATTTACTTAAGGACTTTCTGTGAAAGCAGGTCATTTTATGTGTACTCGTACCATTAGTGTGTCTAGTGAATATCGGTGCATGTGACGATGTGAATAGCCATGATCGGATGCATATTAGATTGGAGTTCAGAGTTATATGAGCATTTACTTAAATGTAAAACACATATGGTCATGGGCAATCAAGCACAGACATACGCATGCACACATGAATTTATAGGGTGGAATGTGTATTGACCGTTGTGAAGGTGGGTGGTTCATCAGGTACAGACCAAGGAAAAAAACTGAAGTTGATAACACAGTAGAGATAAAGAACAAATGCCAGGATACTTTCTTTCTTTTTTTATTCACTGTTTTTCTTTTTTTGATAAAGGGACGAAATGGGTGTGTGAACAGGATTATGCAGACATCTGTCAGAAAACACAGACAGTGGTTTTCTTAATACAACTGAACAATTACTCCATTTACAGAAATTAATAAAGAGCTTGATTTGTCAAATGACCATTGGCCACAAATACAAAATAAATGATATACTCTGACAGAAAAAAAAATATATAAAATAAAATTAAATCAAAACAGGGATCCATCCCGTGTCTCTCTTTTGAACAGAGCATATAGGTGATAAATAAATAGCAACTCCCATTGTAAAAGATAAAGTTCAAGTTACAACAAACAGCTCTTACGACAGGAATAGAAAAGGCTGATAACAAAATATTCCTCATTGCCGTTGACAAAAATTCTTAACTTAATCGGGCTTCTCCGCGTCTCCCATGTCAATTTTAAATATGCTTGGCATATGAATGTGGGCCCAATCTAAATGGAAAGCACCATTTTGTATTTGGCAATGAAAAAAAACTGAATCTGCAAAACATGTTATTCTTTTTGAACATATTAATTTTGAAACTCTCTTTGTACTGCATATGATGTATTTTTCCCCTCTCTACTTGTTGGAATGTTGTTCAGGGTGGGAAAGAGAGACAGAAGCGCGCAAATGAACAGGTAATGTCAGCTTGTATTACTGCATCCAAGATTGGCAGCAGGATTGAAGGAGGGTCACAACCAAAAAAAAGAAGATATGTACAACGACCTCTATAGACAGGGACCAGAGCAGTGGCCATTATATGACCTACAATGCTGCCCAATGCCAGACTCTTTAGCTGTTTTTGTTTTGTATGTTTTGTTGTTTTTTGTATTAAGTTTTTTCCTTTTATCTCTTTAAACGTACAAATAATTTGCACTATATTATCCTGCCAAATTAAAAAAATATACCGTGGCAGCTTGGGATTTTTTTCCACTACCAAAAAGGTATGGTACCTTTAGAGAGAACAAGCAACAATTAAAAATACAAGCCTCAATATAAATATTATAGTGCCTACTCTAAGTGAACATTGAATTCAAATACAGTTCTAGAAATACAGAAAAATCAAACATTGATGTGTTTTAAGCATAGGAATTGACATGTATGTGCATTTTCCTATATTTTTAAGTTCTTTATATATTCATATATCATCTTATTCATTTCCCCAATGCAAATTGTATTTGAACCTGAAGAACTGTGAAGAGGGAAAGCAACATAAAATCCAAAACCATCATAGTTTTTTTTTTGTCTGTTTGTTTGTTTGTTTGTTTTTTTTCATAATTTTGTATATAAACTGTGATCGGAGTCTTGAACATTACCAAGACGCTGAAGAAAAGAGAAACGACAACAAATTTAACAGTTTGCCCTAGAAGACAGTGAAATATTCATTCATACATTTTCTGAGCCACTTTATCCTGACAAGAGGAGTGAAATATTAGTTCCCCCAAAACATGTTTGTTTCCAGATCTAGAATTAAAGAAACATTTGCACAAAAATGGGAACAGCAACATTTGAGTGTTTATTGTCTAGCTGACAAAGCCAGTGATTATCCAAAACAGATATGGCAAAAACGAAACAATGCAGCTCTTAGTTAAAGTCACCATTGAGGACTTCATAGTTTGCCTTTTAACCTTTTTGAAATGATCTCAGAGTGCTGTACCATGTTGAGAGACAGATTTGTCTCAACCCAGTAGATCTATAGACAGGTCGTCCAAAGTAAAATGGCAAAGTATGTGAAGATCGTCTATTCTTGAATTACTGGCAACAGAAAATTTGACAAATTTTACGAATTACCAGTTGACCATTTCACCCCTTCAGCGTAAACCTTTCAACTTTTAATTTGAAGCAGTGCACTTCACGACTGTAAACTGACATGTAGCATTGAGACTTAAGTTGGACCGCTGCTGCTAATGCAAGAGAGAGATGATGATACTTAGGTTGAATGACAAGTGCTTGACTCGAAAGACCTTAAAAACGATATCTCCTCGTGGCGTTCAAAGTAACTATGCGTGCTGATTAAAATGATCAAATTTCAATCTTTTTAAGAGCTGGACTGTACAGATGGATTTTCTTTTTGCAATTTGTTTTTCTGGACTCATTGTTTCGGACCCTGTTTTGAACAATTGAAGAAATTCCTCTAATCTCCATTACATGAATTCAAGTTTGTTGGACCTTTCTCTTTATCTAGCTTTGAGATATTTTAAGGTGCTCTCCAGTCTCTTTTGTATTACTGAACGCGTTGTTCAACACACCACGAATGAAAGCAGCGTTGCCGGTTTGTGCTAACTCAGACAAATGTTACTGTTATCCACCAAATTCAGGATTGTACACTTCAGATCACCATTTTGGCCCCTTATAAGTAACTCATTATCAGAAAAAGAACACCACCTATTTTGATATCTGCAACATTAGTTGTGATCACACACCTCATGAAATCCACGTACTGAACAAGTATCCGATAGCTAAATGGTTATTAACTAGAAAGTGAATCTTTGATTATGAAGTGCCACAGTCAATTGAGGCAGGCAGGTGCTTGATGCAATGACCTTTTCTCTGTGATTTTGACAGCTCTGTGTGGCCCCTCCAAATAAAAACGTATTTGGGGATAGATAATGGCCAATGTAGTCTTAAAATATCAAAGGCACTCTTTCTTACTTTAACAAATAAAGTCTTAGCTCACACTCGTGTTTTTGTAATTTGAAAATCATTGCTATTTACGTATTTACTCATCGAGCCTGTGAAGTGGTTTTTTTTTTAAACCCTGTGTGAATGTAGCATCTTTTAGAAAGATCGTGATAAGTGCATTTCCAGGGGTTCCAGAAGTAGGTAATTTTCCATGTAACAACACAAAACTGTACATGATATGCGTTACAGGGCATATGCAGCATGGGTATACTGTATCTTTCTTGTCTTTTCTCTTTTTGAAGAATAAAAAGAAAAAAAACATAAGAGAAAAAACAGCAACACATTTACTAAACAAGTAACCAACCAGGGACAAATTCTTTTCTTTTTTTTTATCATTTTGTTTTGTTTTTGATTAATAAAAACATACCATGCATGCTGACAAATTCTTAGAAATGAAAACGGAAAACTCCCAAAATAAAATAGTACACAACATATAATTTATTGCACAAGAAAAAGGCTCAAAATTTTGCCTCAATGAATGAGTATTGCCCCGATACAGATCATGCATTCAATGGGTAATGAACACGGGGTGTGCTGGTGCAGAGCACATGGTCTTAACTTTCCACCAGCCTGGTGACAGTGGAGTTTTGGGGCTGGGGCAAAAACTGCAAGAGTCTTGGAATAAACAGGGAGCTAATGGCAGACAGCTGCAATGGAAAGATCCCATTGTTTGTCCTTCTACTCTGACTTTATTTCGGCACTCAAAGGACGGTCACTGTGCCATTTTTTCATGTGTTTCTCCAAGGTGCTATAGACACTGAAGGGCATCTGACAGATTTCACACTTGTACACGTCCTTGCCCACTTGACCATGGGTCTTCATGTGGCGAGTTAGTTTCGAGCTCTGGGCACAGGCGTAATTGCACAGCTCACACTTGTATGGCCTTTCCCCAGTATGGCTGCGTCGGTGCACAGTCAGATTGCTGCAGTTCTTGAATATCTTGCCGCAGTACTCACAAGTGTCACTCCTTCGCCCGTCCTTGGAGCTGGGCCGCCCAGGGCCCCCGAGATGTGGTGTGCTGCCCCCGCTTCCTGTACCGCTGCGACCTGACATCCCACCATCGAGTTCCCCCGGAGGAGTGGAGAATCGCAGACTCCCGTTCTCTGAGGAATGCTCGGATGAAGAGGCAAAGGGCGATTGTCTGGAGTCACCAAAGTTCAGAAAAGGATCCTTGAGCTGTCGAGAAGCCGCATAGCCAGCAAGCCACTGTGAATAGACGTTTTCTGTGTTTGGGATTGTGGGTGTGGGCAGATCAAATTCTTTTTCCAGCTTGATGCGTTTGGAAAAAGGACTGAGTGGACTTGGGCTACCCAAAAGCAGTTTTTTTGAAAGGCAAGCAGAGGCAGATTCGTTTGGGGATGCGCCGCGTCCGTTGACAGTTGAGAGCGAGCCCTCCTCGGCGCGATTTGTTTCCTGCACTGAGTTAGAATTGCAAATCTCCCGGTTTTGTGGATGTCCTCTGTTCAGGTGGTGGTGGATGTGGTTTTCCTGGGCAATCGTGTTTCTTTTGTGTGCATTGAGGGCTTCACTGAAATGCTGCATGCTGGCGGCAAGGCCCATTCCCTGCATTACCTCAGGGAGAGAGCGTGGAATGGAGCCCTCATCAGTCATCCCTCCCAGTCGGGTTCCGATATCTCCATTGTTTTCGTGCTGACGTGTGGCCTCAAGATTCAGGCCAAAGTGATAACTGTTGTTTCGTCGAGCAGCCCTCTCTCTATTCTGTGCTTCCTCCTCCTCTGCTTCTTCTTCCTCTTCCTCCTCTTCTTCCTCCTCTTCCTCCTCTTCTTCCTCTTCCTCCTCTTCCTCCTCTCCATTTTCACGTAGCATTCTGTTATTTTCACATTTCAGCTTGGCCACCACCGACTTAAGGGCGTTGCTGGCACTGCCCATGTGTTCACTTGTGCCTGGCTCTGGGGAGGAGGCAGTGGAAAGTCCGTCCTCTGACTTGCCTGTGTTTGGTGAGGACGATTTGTGCATGTGAGTTTTCATATGGCGCTTCAATTTACTGGCCTGTGTGCAAGCATGGTCACACAAATGACACTTGTACGGCTTTTCTCCTGTGTGGCTGCGCCGGTGCACGATGAGATTGCTTTGAAACTTGAACGCTTTGCCACAAAACTCGCAACACTTGGATTTCATCGGCGTGTTGGACGAGGGTGTAGCCCCTGCGGAGGGGAGAGGGGTGGTAGGAGTGGTCTGAGAGCCCACGGGGGACTGCATGGAGCCTGGCAAAGGCGGTGGGGTGGCAAGATAAGGAGTTTTGTTGCCACCTCCACCTCCCGTGCCTATACTTCCCACACTTGTCTGGAATGGCTGGAGTAAGCGCTGCATTTGGCCGGGCCGACTGGGGGATAAAGGTGGAGTGGACCCTGAGGTGTTACCCGCGAGCTCCCGTAGCCGGCGTGAGAAGTCCATTGTTGGAGGTGGCTCCATGGGAAGAGGAGGATTGAGGCGCAGCACCCTGTCAAAGGCACTCGGGTGGTGGGCTGCCAGCGCCAGTTCCTCTGGGCTCAGGTGGTGGGGGTCCAGGTGGTTCCTTGGAGGGGGACTGAAGATAGGTGGTGTGGGAGGAAAACGCTGATGATGTAGCCCACCAGCAACCCCAAGGGTACTTCCTGCTCCCACACTGTCCCTTCCTCCTGAGCCTGAGCCTGGGATTCGGAGGAGATTGAAAGGGCTTGCATCAGGAGGCAGATGGAGGCCGTGAAGGGGAGGATGAGAAGGGCAGTCTGCGCCCCCACCCATGGAGGGTGCTCCCATTCGTGGGGTGAGAGGACTACCATGTTCACTTTCCAGGTAGATGCGGAAACCGTGGGAATTCTGAGCGTGCTGCAACAGGAACCAGGCACTGCCATATGACTGCTTACAAGTAGTGCACGTGTAGGTTGTAGGTTCTTCTTTGCCTGCAGTGACAGAAAAAGAAATATCTTAGGGTACACGATAAGAATTAAAAGTTCAATATAAATATGTTTACCTATGCATGGACCTCGTAGTGAACAGCATAAAATGTAACCTCCACTTCTGTTCATATTTCACTGTCAAAGGTATCAATGTAGAGAGACTATTATTATTGTGTGTAGAATAAGAAGCATGAAAGACTAAGACTTGGATGAACCCATCGTTTTTGGAACCTTAGGCCTAAATGTTACAGCAATTCAAAGCAGTTGGCACATGGTGTTGCAGACTTTGCCACTACTTGAGTACCTCTTATTGAGGTCATGCCCCACATGAGTTACATGTGAGAATATGGTGTGCATGTTTTTTTCAGTGTGTGTTGTTGTTCTTAGACTTTTCTGGAACAAAATGTTTCCCTTTGGACTAACTGTTAGCCCTCTTATGTCAGCAGCAAAATAAAGAACGTGTGATGCTGACAGGCCACCTCTTTTGGCATCCTCTTGAGCCACCAAAACAGAGTGCTACTCACTAACACTGACAACAATTACACAAACATTTGAGGCAGAATTTCTTTTAATCATAATTCATGAAATAAATGAAATGCTCAAGACTGTGCATCATGCCACACGAAAGGAATATTTCAGATGACAAAAGGATTTCACAATATACTAATTTAGTATTTTGCAAAGTTATGTTCGGTTTTTAGATTGACACAATTACGAATATTGCATGCTACAACTAAACATTTTTCCTTTATACCAGCAGTCACCAACACCATGAAGCCCTCCATGACTATTTGAGTAGCCCGTGGGCCTGTTCCAAAAATATCTTACCAGAGATGAGATACTGTGACTCTCCAGGAATATTTTAGAAGCGTTCATATGAACACTGGCAGATGATTATTAAGAAGTTTGGCCAATTGATATTTATCTGTTTTATACTTATTGTGAGACATCGCGAATGTAATCAGTGTCTTCTCAGAAATTAATATCATGAATCATTAGTAATATCATGTAGCGGTAAGTAGTTTTAGAAAATTCATTTTAAAGGTGCATCATATCAGACCGGTAGCCCTTTGCATTTGTCAGTGGGCAAAAGGAGCCCTTAACTTCAACAATGTTTACACAGCACATGTTATACTGTATGGGAATATATTTAAATATTATACAACAATCTATGTATTTCAGTATGGAATGCTTAAGAATATAAATGTGACAAAGCTGATTTTAAGCTCATTTTTCTTGTTCTTTGTGTAATATTCAGTTTCCTTGGGAGTGAATAGCGTGTTTTCCTTCATTGTCAATAGTAAATATGGAAATATACTGTATGCTTTACATTTAAAAATTGACTGAATTATAGAATGAAACCACATTTTTCACACTGGTGCAATATGATGTATTGGGATGTGCTTAAACTGGACTTTTCATACTCACATACAAGGAAACTAAATGATCCAGGACTTAAATATGACTATTTGGCAATGTATTGTCTAGCAGTAGAAAAGATGATACCATGAAATTGGGAAAAATGAATTTTAAACAAAAATTGTCTTGCATTGGCTTCAGCGGAAATCATCTTTGGTACCACTTTTAGTATAGCGTAAAATCTTGTTAAAGATTGCATATTCTTGGTGGACTTCATAAAACTTTGTGGACAAATGATTTTAAATTTCCTTTTATTTTTAAGTGTTTGCAGTATCACGTATAGTGACAAGTTCTAATTGCTGATGCAGATTTATTGATGTGTAATTGCTCCGGAAAATAGCCTGTGTTGTAGACGATTAAGGTGATGCCACGCCCAGTACTGCGTGCGTGTGCTTTTGTAAATGATATCTCCAGCCGTTGTGTCAAAATGTATGGTTTTACGAGGGATATTTGTTCAAGTCGGACTAAGCAGGACTTCACTGAAGGCCTAGGTGTGAAATGCACGGACCGCCACTGCCTTCTACTATCTAGTAACCAAACTTTCAGTTGTTCTGCTTGTCACTATATGATGCTGGCACACAGAGATAAACCAAGGTTTGTAACAAATTCAGTGAAACTGGTTTGGAACACCTGAAGATTTCTTACACAAAATGACCTCTACGCCGTAGTGCAATGGTTGAGAATTAGTGCTTTACGTCACATACAGTCACTGATACTTGACATACTGAAACTGCTGACAAACATGGTAATGGTTTGGTACTTGACAGTACTCGACAACCTTCTGTCAGTGAGCTTGTTTTGAGAGATACAAAAACTACAAATGCAACTGCAAAGACAACATGCATGGTGACTATCTGAAACAATCGTGAAGAGCAATTGAGGAATAAAATGTGGAAACGTCGGTCAATTTGTTTCAACATAGTGAATGTCCTTTTCCTCCTCTCTTCTTTCGAACACAGAGTTGTCCCACCTGACCAGAAAGGAAGCTGCTAAATTATGGATCATTAAAATCGGCACAAATTACCACTAATGTGGCCACCTGTATCAAATTTAACCTCTGAATATCATTTGCATTATCGAGACATGGGATGCTTAATTCTATTCAATCATTCATTTTTTGCTCTTGAAAAACTGGTCAGTTCATTCATTTATTTCCATTGTTCAGTATGCGGGAATGTGTCGGTATGACACCTGTGGGTTAGAATTGGTGCCATTTTCAACCACGTAAGTCTTCTTGCCTCTTTCCACAAAATTAAAAACAATCAGGGCCCAAACCATGAAACGAACAGACTTTCTAACATTCAACCCATAACATCTATTAATATTACTAAAAAGGAAAATAATGCATCAGAGCCACATGCACACACACTACCTACCTACACACACACAAACACACACACACTCACACACACACACAAACACACACACACACACACACACACACACACACACACACACGCACACACACACACACACACACACACACACACACACACTGGGACCTCTATACACTGTGAGGTTGTAACACTAACCACTATCCCCACCGGGATGCCAATGTTAAAAAAAACATCCAATGTGTTCACAAAAAATACTAAATAAAAATTAATTAGGATTTGGTACTCTCTAGCTCGTATGTTCCTTAGACAATGCTCGCGAAGACTTGTCCATATACAGGACTGAGTGAAACTGTGAGGTTAATGGATTTTAGAGTAGGCGACTGCGCCTCGCTGTCTCTCTGTAATCTACTCCCATCAACCACTTCATTAGGAAAACTCTGTGCCACTCTGAGGTAGAAAAAAAATTAGGCAAGAAAATGAAATGGGGAGAAAATGATGTGGATGATAGTGTGGGATTATTTGTGGGATTCTTTCTTCCAAGCTAAATGTCAAAGCTCCTGGTGAGACTCTGAGGAACAGACACTCTCAGTTTCAGAAATGTCTTAACACTCAATACCAGCCATGCTACATTGACCGACTCAGGCATTACACTCTATTAAACCAAGGGCATTGCCTGGACACTTGAGTGGGGCTGCATGGGAGAGGGAGGAACTGGAAGAGATTAACGTAGCTTCGCTTGCGTTACCACCCTCTGTGACTGTCTGTGTGCTTGAAGTTTGTGTGTGCACATATGTGTCTCTATGTGACCACAAGAAAGAGACTTGAGCAGAAATAGTTTCCAACGCATCAAAATGAGAATGCGCGTTCCAAAAATGGAGGGCTAATAACAAAAATTATATTGTATCTGGTGATTCGTACAGTTTTTGATGGTTCTACATCTACATTGTACCTTATCATTGATGTATTCCGACTATATTTTTGTCCTTTCAAAAGTTGCAGTCAAACCCAGAATTCGAAATGTCTCTATTCACAAAGTGATCAAGCTAAAGCAGTTCAACAAAATCAGTGATGGGTACAGGCTGTGCCGTCACTGTCATCATGAGAAGAAAAAGAAACAAGGTAATAAGAGAATAAAAGTATTACTATTTGTCCCATGGACTGTGATTTTGATGTGGTTTACAATGTATTTTAACTTTTTTTATCGTAAAAATTTGAGAAGATTATGTTTTTCCTGCTCAGATAAATAGTCTCTTTCAGACATAAAAGGTGAGACATGGACAGCCATTATGACATAATTCCATCCATCCATCCATTTTCCGGACTGCTTAATCCTCACGAGGGTCATGGGGACACTGAATGTGTTGCCAGCCAATCGCAGGGCACACAGAGACAAACAACCATCCGTCCTCTCACTCACACATGAGACAATTTGGAGTGTTCAATCAGCCTGCAATGCATGTTTTTAGAACGTGGGAAGAAACAGGAAGACCCGGAGAAAACCCACACGGGCCTGGGGAGAGCATGCAAACTCCACATAAGGAGGCCAGACCAGTTCTTGAACTCATGACCTCTGCACTGTGAAGTTGGTGTGCTAAACAATTACATAAATCCACAAGGACAATGTTTGCCTGTAGGCAGCCATACCTCTGCCACAAGAAAGGTTGTGATAGTGAGCAACTTGATCGCTTGCCACCAGTCAGACCACGGTAACTCGAACCATTTTATAAAACGTAAAAACAAGAAGGGTTCTGTGTAACGCCGCAATATGTCATTTGTTGCAAGGAAAATGGAGGATTTAATTTTCAAATTAAGACACTTTTCAAAGCCTGACTCAAATAAAGCAGGAAACCATAAATAATGGGATACTGACACCAAAACTGCAAGGTATGCTTCAGACAAGGGGAGTCGGAAAAAGATGGTAATGTAAGTTCAAGTAATACTAAGTTCAAGTAATTAAAGTTTCATATCTTAAAATACATCTTTTTAAATGTATGTCACTTGTTCTGTACGATTCCTAGCAACTTTTAACTGCACCTGCAATAATAAATATGTTTTTATTCCTTTCATACCTGAATGAGTTTCAGTCCCCATTGATCGCTTGATTATTGCTGTACTTGAAACAACAACAACAAAACTTAAAGGACAACCGACGTCACTTTTTTGTTTCCTAACTGACATCAGAAAAACGTTTTATAGAATCTAAAATACCCAAAACACACAGTATGATAGTATTATTCAAATGCAAAACACCAATAAAAATGTGATTAAAAAGTACTTCAATTTGAAACTGGAAGTGACCGGTTTCAGAACGTCCCGCCCCCTTGTTCGTGGAGTCACGGCAAGACGTCTTGCCTTGCTCGAGAATCAAAACAATGGCTTCAGATTCGGAGAATATGCTTTCTTGTTACGCATCCAGTTATGAATATGATTCAAATAGTTCTGAAGAGGAACGTATAAATGTTTGCAATCGATTAAAGAAGGTTTTCTGGGTCGTTTTGATTGCTCAAGACTTATGTGTAGTGTCACAGAAAATGCAGAAGATGGCGGCAGAGCTCCGTTGGAAATAGTTTTGTTTTGCAGTTTGGAATTTTTTTCAACAAATATCAGAGTTGTCTCGGTGTAACATACAACGATTCACCATTGCGTAATTTATGTTTACCTTCTAATTTCGCCATCAACACGGATCAATGCGAAATTTTCAGGCCAAACAAAGTACCGCAAAATGCATTGAGGTGATGCAAGTTATGTCCTTTCTCAGTCAGGGGCGTTCCTTCAGTGACGTAGGGTGAGGACTCATCACCAACTCAAAAACAAGACTTCCAAAATATTCAGCACAAGTCTCAAAACGTAAAATATTGTTTTATTATATATAATCTTTGTAAAATACGCTCAGTAGAAGTCATTTGAAGCGATTTTACAAATTATGGACACAACTTGTCCGGAGACGTCGGTTGTCCTTTAAATGGTCTTTCATACTTTCAGATTATCTTTGGAATGCCGCACAAACTGTTCTCCAAACGGACTGATCTTCATCCAATCATTGCATCCTGTGAATTAGATCGGTATCTTATCCAGAACTCCATTCGGACAAGCACTGATGCCAAGTCTTGGTCACAACCGAAGAGAGATTTTGACTTATATTTTTTGATCAATGAATTTGGCAAATTTCTAGAAATTAGTGCGCTCTCCATTTGCCAGATCTTCTTTTTACACAAGCTTTTTTTATGTTGTATCTCCATTTTTGCACCTTATGTTACATCCAAAATCCCTGCTCCTCCTCTCCTTCAATCCATCAGTGTTCTTTGCAGTTTTCCTTGGCTGATTCCAATTCTCGTGGAACAGATGTCATGGAACATCACTAAAATGAGATTAAGAAAACACACTGGGAGTGAGGGAAAGTATATTTTTGATAATTTGTGATTTAGATCCGAGCCTCACTGTTATTAATTTGTATGGTCAGTAGCTAGAGTCCTCTACCTAATTTTTACCCTAAAGACACTTTAGGTCACAGGTGTCAAAGTCAAGGCCCGGGGGCCAAATCCCCCCTGCCACATGGTTTTATTTGTCCCGCAAAAGCAAATCAAACGTAAATTCCATGATGCTCGCTAAAGTCTAAACTAAAATTTCAAATTGTCACAATAACAGTCATAATTTTTTACTTCAAATTTGAAACCTACTTATTAATTTATTTTTTGTGTGCTCTATATGTAATGTGTGGAGGGAATTAAACTTTCTAATGGCTTCCCCAAATTCATAACAGCCCCCGAGAGGAAACTATAACTACAATGACGCCTGCAGCAAAAATTGACTTTGACACCCTTGCTTTAGGTCATCAAATTTACTGCTGATAATGAAGTCAAGTACTTGTGTTCAATTTCTATTCACTGATGTGAAGAGTGAAAAGTTTTCCTCTTTCAAAAAAATGAGTGTTGGTGCACCTTAAACATGCTTGGTGGTCAGGTTTAAAACCACTTCAGTGAACAAGTCAGTGAGGAAAACGACTAGGCACGTTTCTGCGGCTTTCCGTAAAAGTTTCTGTTTATAAAAATAGCAGATACTTTCCAGAGTACAAGCTGAATTATAG
This sequence comes from Hippocampus bargibanti, assembly GCF_051943395.1. Classification (NCBI taxonomy): domain Eukaryota; kingdom Metazoa; phylum Chordata; class Actinopteri; order Syngnathiformes; family Syngnathidae; genus Hippocampus; species Hippocampus bargibanti. The sequence goes on along the minus strand of NC_142746.1, from coordinate 6,216,640 downwards.
GAATAATTTATCTACTCAAAATATTTGCCCTTTGTCATTAAGCCAATCGCTAAATACTTTCAAAGAAAACATAGACAGTTGTTCTCACCGCACAGTCAAATGACTGCAAATGATCAGAGGCACAGAATTGTAGCATGGAAATTAGCCCATTAGTAAGTTTAAGGTTCCAACGCCACCCCATACACACATACAAACACACGCACACACACACACACACACACACACACACACATACACGCGCACGCACACAGCATTCCGAGGTAGATCTTAGAATGTACAAATATTGGGAAAGGTGTGCTCAAAGAAACTCAACAAGCTTAATGAAGTATAAGCAAGTAGAAAGAGCTGGTCACTAGGTTCATGAGTGGACGGGTTCTGACAAGGGAACAGAGTTGTGTTGTTGTTGTTTTCCTAGTTCGCTGTCTTTGATTGAATTGGAGTTTTCTCAGAATGATCAAAATTCAAGTCAGCAATGTAGAAAAGCATTCAGGGAAATCATAGTTTCCAAATACAGTAAAGTCTCGTTATATCGATATCGGATATATCGATAGTCCCGGTTATATCGATACTATTTCTATGCACGCACGGAGAAAATTACATGCAAACAGGGTCGGATATATCGATAGTCCCGGTTATATCGATATTTTTTCGGACTCCCTTGAATATCGATATAACGAGACTTTACTGTAATCGCCTGCGGCCTTGAAAATCATGCGACACATATTTCAATGCGAAACAGTACGAATGCATTTCAATCACACAAAACAACGAGAGATTCTTTCGTTGCTTCCAAAATACGTGTGCATGGGTGGGCACATGAACAAGTGTGTCGGTTTGATCCTGTTAAATAGCCACACGCATTATTTTGCCTTGTGAACGAAAAAAAAAAAATCAATATCGTCTGTCCGTGTGAATGTGTTGGTGGAATATATCAATACCTTCTGTCTCTGTGTTTAGAACCCCTGCTGGGCTACAAACTGCAGTATCTGCAACTCTCACTTGAAATCCAGTCCATGTATGTGTGTGTTTGTGTGTGTGTGTGTGTGTGTGTGTGTGTGTGTGTGTGTGTGTGTGTGTGTGTGTGTGTGTGTGTGTATGTGTGTGCGTGTGTGTGTGTGTGTGTGTGTGTGCGTGTGTGTGTATGTGTGTGCGTGTATCTGTGTGTGATTATCGCTGAAAACTTTTTTATCTTGATGTCACACACATACAAACTATCTAAATCTCTAAATGTCTAATCTTAAAAAAGGCAACCTTCCAACACACACACGCACAAACACACGCACACATACACACACACTCGTACATGCACACACACGCACACGCACTGTAATGCATCTCGTAAAGGCCATTCTAATGACAAAGCATGCACCTTTAAACTGTGTTTATACACATAATTAAATGGGGGTGACCTTTGTCGCAGCATCCAAGTGCACTGTGGCACTATGCTTGCCTGGTGTGTACAAGTG
>NC_142746.1:6197674-6210174 GCF_051943395.1 Hippocampus bargibanti | reverse complement strand
ATTGCTGTCTGGCATGAATCAGCCTTGATGAATCAGGCGGCACTTTTTCTCACAGCAGATTCCGAAGTTATTTTTAACACGCATTCCCCAGTAAAAACACTTCTGCAGAAAGAAATTAACATTTCTTTCTGTTTGGGGTGTTGGAAAAAAAGGCTCTAGTGGGCTTGGAGCGGGTTGATGTCGAGCAGAACATATGGTATAGGCAGCGTTTGGGAGTGACAAAAGAGTGGTGACGGATGTCAAAGCCTCTTCTGTTTGTGTGTGAAGTCGCATTCAGTTCTGCGTAGACAACACACACACAAACAAACACACGCACACACACACACACACACACACCGAACTGTGACAGGCCAACCAGCAGAAGACCAACAACCTGAATAAATAATCAGTGAGAACAACAACATTAAAAAATAGACAGAATTCATATTTACAATAGTGACATATTTTTAACAGCTGCACACATCTATTTGATACCCAGGTAAAATAATGTCCCAAATAGGAGGCTAGTCTTCAGGCATGCGGCAAAGTGTGCGTGTGCTTGTGTTTGTGTCTTTGTGTGTGTGTGTTTGTGTGTGGGCGTGTGTCCTAAAGATTCTCCATTAGTGATTTTGGAAAGTGGTGTGGGGGGTCCGGCATTCCCATCAGGGCCCAGTATGGCTTAAGTGCTGCACCACATATTCCTAAAGCCCAACTAACCCCACCCTCATGGGCACTGACTGTATTCCCCCCTCTACCCACCCATCAATCCCACCTAAGACGACCCTTACAGCGCATCTGTCAGCTGGTTTCCAAAACGACACAACACCCCCCCACCACACACACACACACACACACACACACACACACACACACACACACACGTGTGCACACAAACAAACTCATGGTCCACTAATGACCAAACCCAAGCAGCTCCCAAACAACTCTGAAAAGCTATTAGGAGAGGGCTTTTTGATGAGGAAGTGATTTTTTTTTTATATGCCATTAAAAACCATGAATAAAATGTGTGTTCGCGTAAATACAGCCACAGGTCAGAAGTAGCGCCAAACAGAGAGTAATTGAGAAACCAGACTTCCCCCTGAGATAAAGGTAGTCTGGCTGGAGCACATGTAGAATGCATTTTAAAGGAATGCCCTTTCTTTTTCTGTGAGTTACATCTTTGAAATATTTTCTTTTTTTTTTTGGAGGCATGTAAGTCAAAACTTTGAATAACCCCAAATGAATACCGTTGACTTTGAATTGTATATCCTGTTTTAAATGTAAGAGATGTTTTACTGGTCATTTGTGCCGTGTCAGAAAAAAATTGCTCAAATCTACAATCTCTGATTGCAAAAGCTACTTCAAAATTTCCATGAATAACAATGATAAGATTATTTTGTAAAACCGAGAAAACTATGGAAAACATTTCACCTCCATAAGCGCTTTGTTACAGCTTCAGCTATTCTATGGCTAAAGCGCTATATAAATCAATATGCCTTTTCTTGATACTTGCACGATGTACAGTTTTTTATGAAACAATTTTGCACAGTTACGTTATACACCTCAGTCTTCTCACATTTTTATTATGCTTAGAATATCTTGTTATTTTGTTTTTTATCCTTTCACCTCTCATCCCCTTTTAAATTGCTGCTGTGGACTGCAAATTTCCCCATTGTGGGACGATTAAAGGCTTTCTGATTCTGATTCTGATTCTGAAAATGTATTGTATTGTATATATCTGACTAAACTTCTTGAAATCATTTCAGATCTTGTGTCATTTTCATCTCAAATATTCACATTCAATGAGTAAAAAAAAATGGACACACCCAAATTTGACTTGAGTATGCCCGGTACAAGTACATTTGTTCAATTATAACATTTTTTTGTTTGTTTATTTGCATCTTTACAGTTCTTCAAATTTCCTGACGACTAAACTCTTTTGTCATATATCAACATTTTAAAAAAATCCCGCAATGTGATCAAATGCAATCACCAATGTTAAAAGACAGTAGCACTGCGCTGAATGAGTGTATGCACGCAATTCAAAATCCAAGGTCTTAAATGCACTATGAGCGCACAAGGAGCTCATGACAAGGAGAAAATAGCTCTGGTTTCATGGTAAACAGGAGCCATTCTTTGCAAGTCAAGAGACACTAAGATTCATGTCAGGTCAAGTTCAGCCATGATTCATCGCCAACCGAATACACACTGAGGAAATATTTTCATAGAAAGAGTTGACGGGCTGTTATACCTGCTTATTATTGCTTTTTTTAACATTCTCCTCCCTCTTTGCTTGTTTTGCTTCTATGTTTTAAGGCAGATAGTGAATGAAAGATAAAATCTAAACCCATTCATCAACAAGTGAATTCACAGACCCTCAGCACACCTGGTTTGCTGTTCCGCATCATAAAGAGCAAGTCAATCAGCACAGTAGCATGTCTGTTAAAACGGAAAATGGAAACGCAAAGTCTGAGAAAGGAAACAGATACCGGAGAGGCCACACAGACACTTTCTCCCAACATTTGACTCTTTAAAAACCACACAAACAACATATCCAACGACCATAGCTTCTGCACTGTAATCACTTTTATTTTTTGTTCATGCGCGACTTATACAGGACTGTACTCTGAAATGACTTGTGAGTACTAATATTATGACCATATTACTGTATCATTTTACTTTATTTTCACGTTAAATCACAAGTGGATGCTGTAGGCCTATGTAAACGGCTGACGTAGAAGAAGTGGCACCTGTTTAGAACATTCGGCAAGCCCCCTCGTTGCCCATCTTTAAATCTCGCTTCAAAACTCACTTGTACTCTTTGGCATTTGACTCAGCATGATTCAGACTTGATCTTAGTTTTACTTCCTGGAGCTTTCTACTATCTTTGTGACTGCTTTATTACCTGTATATGATAATTTTCCATGTTAAGCGCTCTTTTAGGGCTTCAGCTGTTGTTAAAGCGCTATATAAATCTATATGTATTGTATTGTATTGTATTGTATTGTATTTTACCTCTGGAGTAAGCAGAGATGTTTAAAGATAAGTCAGGGATGAAGATTTCATAAGATTTAGTGATTTGGATTGAAACTGATGGAGCATGTAAACTTGCTAATATGTTATTTATGCTCTAGTGGCCTGAATGACTCTTAATACGTGACATGAACATACCAGCTACGTTCTCCGTTTGTTGTTTGGCGCATCATGTGACGTCAGCAAATCGTATAGGAATTCTGACTGTTGTGCTGTTTTATTTTTATTTTGAATTACCTTTCAAGATAACATGTCCATTTTTTGGCGCTGGCTTTAATCTCACAAATTTCACCAACATTGAGATTTATATTCCAATGCAACCTATACTGTATATGTTTTTGTTTTTTTCCCATTTTTTGTTTGTTCTTCTTCTACCCTTATACCCATTTCATGGCTGGTACGATCTACACTCCAGAGCAATCTGTAATTAAAAAAAATACAATACGAAAAGGTGAAAAATATTACGAATTCTGATGAATTATATTCATTCTATTCTATTATATTCTTGGGAACGGCCAAAACAAGTGTTAATGTGGTCATAGAGACGGTGGGGACGGAAGTGAATTCCCCTCGAGTAGTTTTGTCGGATAACCAAGAAAACTGTAAAATAGTAGTGTACTGAGAGTGAAACATGAATGCGAAAATAAAATTTCTCAGAACGTATCAAAGAAAGTGATGCACAATGCACTATTCAGCAGTAAACAGTGCACTATTCATTTCAAATAAACAATGTTAGAAGACTAGGTCAGTGCCATTTGTTTTAGGCCCGAGAGGTTGTTAGATAACTTTCTGATGAAGTGATAAAAGCGCAAACACTATTGAATTCATGTGTATCTATTTATGGATCTGCTTTGGCTTTCAGTTGAGCCTTTATTCTCTCGCCGTTTGTGGGATATCACTCTGTGCCATCCCCAAAAGCCTCTGAGTCACATCATTAAAAGCACCCGCATGCATGTCTCTCCAAAGTCATCATCTCAGTCATTCGGAATGATCTACAAAGAACATTATTGGAATGGATTTCCAAGGAGAGGAAAAAAAGTCCCTGTAAAATAGCTGACAAAGCCGTTTCGGACGGAAAGCTCTCAAATGTCTTCTGAATGTCCATGGAATGTATGTCACAGCGTGTCAGATGCACGGATTAATTCCCACACAGCACACTTCTCCTTACAGGGCAGCAACTACTGGACCCCATAAACACCAGCAGCTTTCTGTTTAAACCAGTTATACAGTCACAATATTTATTCCCCCTCTGACCGACGACTTGTAAACTACACAGGCCCATTTTTCTCTGTCCGTCGGTGTCCCCAGCCTTCTTTCTTTCTTTCCTTTTTTTAATTCCTATTCTCTTCAAGTGAGCCCTCTAAATCAAGTTAGACAGTACCATGGCTGCTTTTCTGTTTATGAGTGTTTGTCTGTGAGCATGTGTCTGTGAGCAAATGTATTCCGGAATAAAAAACATGATGTGGAGCGTCATTCCCGAAATAATTTGTTTGGGTCTTGGTTTTTATAGCGAGGGGTTCCGATAAAGCGCAGGTCAGACCTCTGTCAATGTTTTTTTTTTCCCTTCCATAAGGGAGTAGCATTTGCCTTTTGTACAGCCATCCCCACATGCACCTAATTTTACTCCAGACCCATATAACATAGGAATTAACTCTTTTTTTTTATCAAAGAAGAGAGTCGACGGTTTCTTACGCTGCATTGAATGTTTATGTAGTCATACAACTCAATATTCTGTGGGTACTGGAATTTGAGTCAAAGTGACAAAAACCTTGGCACTGGAGTGAACACATTTTTGCACGTCTAGCAGTGAAAGAGATAATATGAAGTTGGCAGCTGTCTGTCAATGTCTGACGGCTTGAAAAAGTCTTGCAAATTTAACTCGTGAGGTGGAGCAGAAAGATTTTGCACATGCGACTTACTGGATGAAAATCAAAAAATAATAAGTGTATACACTACATTACTTTCTACAATAATAAACCAGTTCATGATTAATCATCAGACATTCAAGCAATCCCACCTTAGCACACTTGGCAGAGATATCCGTTTCTTAAGTTGAAGGTTTTCTAAGGCATTTACTGTATTTTACGGTGTATGAGGCACACCGGAGTATAAGGCGCATCACCAATGAATGGTGTATTTTCAAACTTTTTACATATATAAGGCTCCCCGGAGTATAAGGTGCCCATTGAATGAATGACAAAGGTTTTACAAATATAGTAGAAATATACTAAATGTTCTCCAAATATAGGGCACATCACATTATAAAGTGCTCCGGTGGAGGCTGGGTTTAGAGGCATTACTTCTACAGGGGGAAATTGAGTCGGTGGCTGCTGACAGTAGTTGCGAGACCTGCAATAGACCGGCTCAATATGACTTCACATCTCAGGCGCAGGGTCATCTTCAGGACTTTTGGGTGTGCCTTATACACCGGAGAATATGGCAATCGGAATTTAGTGGCCATCTTACTCCGAGTGAAAAAAGTCTGAAGAAATATCACAAGAAACATAAAATAATAAAGAACATGTCCAGCTCAAAATGTGACCACATTGCTGACATGAACACTTGTTTATTTTCTCTATACAAAACAAAAACTACTGGGCGACATATTCAAATTAGTCCACATCAATTATTAATGTAAACCAGCTAAGAACATGATATGCGTCATACACAAGAGTATATTCAAATATCTTAAGAAAGATAAAGACTTAAGAAAGAACTGCTGAGGAATAGCGTATGCAGGACTCCATCCAAGACTGATATGTCATGTTTCCATGTTCCAAGCCTCAGACACTTAACACAAACTTTTGCTTTGGTCATCATTTATCAAATGCCAGTAAAAAAGCATGCCAATAATCTTTTTTTTTTTTTTGCTTTTCATACAGTCAGACCAGAATTAGAGACGTGAGTCACAGTCTTTTTTCCGTTACTGTAATTCAATACAAATGTACTCTTCAGAAAAAAGCAGACAAGTGATCGGATTTATTGCCACTAAGTTGGACGACAGTATGAGCGCACACAGAAACAGAACGTTTGTTGTGCACAGCATTTATAGCGACCACCCCCCTTCTCCTGCCTCCCACTTGTTTTCCACAAACCATGTGAGAAGGGGTATACGTGTGAGGGCGGCAAATTGCGCCATATTTAGTCCAGACTGGCAAAGCCCGGGACTTCCTGTTGCTTTTCACACATGCAATAGTTTTAACCATCTGCCACCGTCTTCCTCACCGAGTGTCTTCTCTGCCATCGCTTCTTTCGGCATGGCTCAAACCGACTCTGATATACATCCCCCATTACGTCCTCTTTGCCTTTTCTCACCATTAAATTTCCCTCAAGTTCTCAACTCGACAGTAGCACTCACGCGTCTTGCCAAAACCCCCGGCGGCCATCACAGCTCTATGCTTGCCGTTTGCACCTTGAAATGGCTACCATTTAACTCCTTATCACATTTTAATATTAGAGGCTGTAAATCTTTTGCAGCAATATGCAGGGTGGCGAGTCTCAACGACTAGCGTTAAATCACAAACGTCCATAGAGGGCACACAAATATGTTTCTTGGGATACAAACCATGCTTAGAAAAAATTGAGGACAGTTGGGCACGATGTTTAGAGTAGCTGAACATTTTTAGGAACTCAGGCATTGGCAGTGACACTCACACTGTCTTTCTTTTCATGTTCCAGAATTTGGAAGGTCAAAAATTATCATCAGAGCTGCGAGCCCGGTGGTTCCATGGTTAGCACATTGACGTGACATACAGTGGTCAATCCTGGCTGTGCCTTCCTGTATGGAGTTTGCATGTTCTCACTGTGCAAGGCTGGGTTTTTTTTCCGGATATACCCTAAATCGTCCTTAGGTATGAATGTGATCCCAGATGATTGTTCATCTCTGTGCCCCCTGTGATTGACAGGCACCTAGTTCAGGGTGTACCCCATCTCTTGACTGCTCGAATGGGCTATCACACACAAGGGTTCGTCCCTTATAACGCAACAGAAAATGGATGTATGGAAGTTATAAATAAATTCCAAAGGCATTGTCGTTATTTTTAAAGGTATTTGATTAGTCGAGCTCATGTATTCCTTACATTCTTCCACACCAAACTCCCCCAACAATTCATCGATTCACAAGTTGAGAGCAAACTTGTGAGAAATTATCTTAGTATAAATATAATGGATTCAGAGAAAACATATTTAGCCATGAAACTTTATATTTTTATGTTCAGACGAAAGGAGCATCAGCACAGAGTACCTATGCGTATGTGGAACTGTCGTGGCTTGAATTGAAGTGGATTTACGTGGGTCAGGAAATGTGAGACAATTTGTTTTTGTCAATGTATGCTACAGCTTCGTCTTTGCCTTCAACATTTGGCTTGTCGCAGACGTGCAAATTTCACCATAATGTCCCTGATCCATTGGAGAAAAGGCCGCCTTGATCCTCTCCTCTTTCATCTAGAACTTCTTCATCAACAAAGGGGTGCAAAAAGCGCTTAAAATTTAATGACTGTCTGTGTATTTTGTGTTGTGTCACATTATTTGCTGTTTTTTTTCAAGATGGCGCCGCTAGAGTATATTTTGTTTTTCTACTTCTTCCTTTCCTTTAGTTTCCCTTTCATAACTTTGCTGCAGGGAAATGTAAATTTCTCCACTGCACGACTATTAAAGGCTAATCCAATCAAATTCACCTTTTTATTAATTTATTTTTTGTGTGTTTATGTATTTATTTATTCATTTACCGTATTTTCACAACCAAAGAGCGCACCGTGTGAAAAGGCGCAGTCTCATTTATGTGTGCCATTTCTGTATTTAACACACATTGGGCGCACCGGATGAAAGGACGCAAGTTTTATATACCGGTACATATCCTCTACTGCCATACGGACGTCCGCCTTACCACAACATACAGGCATATTTAAAAAACAGATCGGGAGCAAAACTGAGTTTGGTAGTGCTTTATTTATTAATGACAAAGTAAGAACATTTTGTAATCATCGCTCAATAGGCGTCGGCATGGTAAAAATAAGCACATTACCGGTAACAGAATCGCACAGTTACGCTAAATCCAACATGGCAGGTTCGCTTTCCTCACTGTCAGTTAATTTCTGTGCCGTGCGGCTCCTCGGAAATAATGCCGGCTTTTCCGAAAGCTCGAACCACCGTGCCAGCAGACACGTTAGCCCAAGCATCCACAATCCATTTGCAAACTGTGGCGTAACTCGCCCGGCGCTGCCTACCACTCTTCACTGTGGTATCCTTCGGTCATCCATCGCTCCCACGCTGCTCACAGCCTCACTTTGAACGGCCGGTTCACACCGATGTGTTCCTTGGTCAACCCACCCGGAATCACAGCAAGCGTAGCGTTCATCCGCTTCACTTTCTGCTTCACATTGTCTGTGAGAAGCGCTCGCATAGAGTCAAAAATCAGAGGTGACGGTGATGTGTGGAAAAAAACTCCCGGTCTCCTTACATACACCTGCCTCAGCCACTCCATCATATCCTCGTCCATCCAGCCCTTTTCGCCATCACCAAGACGGACCTCCTTGGAAATGTTCAATTTTCATTTCCTTCGCTAGCGTTACTGCTCTGAGTCGGATGGTGACAGTCGAAACGCTCCTTCCGCTCGCTCTTTGCTCGACGATCCATTGCTCGAGTCTTTCCTCCAACTCCGGCCACCTTGCTTTATGTCCGCAAAAACTCAGCTGAGTCTTCTTCACCTGCCAGAGTTCGTTCTCCAGCTTCCTCCACTTGCGAACCATCGACTTGTTAACTTTATATTCTCTCGCGGCGGCTCGATTCCCATGCTCCTCATGTTCTCTACCACGTCCTCATGGTGGTCTCTAATACGTCCGCACATTGGGCGCACTGCACTACAGGGCGCACTGCATATTTTGGAAAAAATCTCAGACGTTTATATGCGCCTTATGGTCGTGAAAATACGGTATTGATTTGGTCCAGTGTGTATCAGAGTTTGTCTCCCTGGCAAATAATCTCATCATGTAAATAGCAGTGACAAGGGAAGATGTCCATGCTTTTGATGGATCGTGTTTCTAAATCACTCATGAGCACATTGCGTAATATGTTGCAACAGGTTTGCATGCAAATGAAGACACTGGACTACAGGTCCTATGCCATAACCCAGGCCGTTGGTCATCGTTCTTCTGCGTTTGGGAAAGTCAAGCGCCATCTTGTGCTAATTAACCCGAGTTCATGTAAGTGGCCACTGCTTAAGTGTGTGTGTGTGTGTTTGTGTGCGTACGGCTGTAGCTGGCTAACCCCTGCAGATGAGCCTTCACCCCATCACAGCCCCCTTATTTGCTGGCAGTCTGCCGTCTGACTTGGCAGACACACAACCACAAGGGGTCTGGCGTGCACGTGTGCATTCGTGGCACACACACACACATGTTCGTTTGAGCTTGTGTGTGATTTCACAAGAGAGGAAGGATTAGAGATGTTGAACATACACAGGCAAATGAGCACAGGGCTCGACTGGTGTGCATGGTCCGTGTGTCTGTGAGTTGTAATAAAGCCAACAGCACTTTACTAGCCCACTGACGCTGCGCACAAAAAGATCAGTGGGCCAAATCCATTAGTGCTATAATTGCATTACATGGTAAATATTCCTAAAAGGTCAATATCTCCATCATCAGAGGGTATTGCGGTAGAAACGGGAACTCTGGGATAGCTCACAGGCGTCGACTGCAGCAATAGTTCTTTTTCCTACAAATAGAGTCTGGCTTTATGAATGATTAATATTGTCAATATGTGAATAGGGTAATCTTGGGGTAATTCGCGAATGAACCAAGGACGAACGATCAAAATAAACTCACCAGGTAACAAAAAGAATGCCTTCTGATCAAGGATCACGAAGAATGTGACATTGAATTGTTTTGACAGGCAATTTAATGATAGATCTCTGTTTTAAAGGAAATGGGCAAAAACCACAAATCACAGACTGTCTGAATAACACAATAAACAAACGAGTGAAGAAATGTGTCACGTGCTTTGTTTTGTTAAAGAGCACCTTGTTGTGCCGATCGCATTGCCGTTTGTAAAATCTCTTGTCCAGTTAACACTTAATTGCGCTACTACAAAGTGATTTGTCACACAATTTCTATGGTTTTCAGATACATGCTCTGTAATGTAGAAACATTACATACATACATTGTTTCGTATTTACGAATACAATTGAAAGGATTTCAGTAAGATGGGGCATTTAAGAAAGAGGTTTTATTTAGTTTGGGAAGAAAAACTATAAATGGGTAAAGAAGTGGTCAGAAGAAATCAGAGAAGAGAAGCGGGTGGCAGTTTTATCAGAAATGCACAATAATTCTTGCTTAAAAGAAGAGAACAGAAAACGACTTCAGGATTTCTTTAGACTCATTTGAACTCTTCCTCCTAATAGCTTTATACAATATCCCGTATTTGATTTTTTTTCTGACAACATTGAAGGATTTTTTTAATGCTTTGCCTTCATCCCCAATTTTTCTTTATTCAACTTGATCACACATTTGAGGCTAGTGCCAATTCAAGGAAATAGCATAATGACAGATAAGAAGGATAAACTCACGAAATTGAAAGATCAGAAATGGAGGAGTGCAATCAGGGTGAAACATGGAATCTCCTTATGTAAATTAATTGTTTAAGATACTGTGCCTTTAAATTGGCACAAAGCTACGTAGCATTGAGTAACATGGTGGATGCACTCGGAGTTTATGGAATTGTGATGTAGGAACCTTTTTATAGGCCATTAAAAACGTTTAACACGCGGAAACTTAAAGGGGGGTTTCATCTTTACTTCTCAAACACATACTCAGGCACTATTTTTTTCCTTTCAGGTTATGTGGGTATGGTCACACAGAGCTGTATGTTACACAAGGCATGCTTTTACAATACGGACCCTGAAAAAAAATCACTTGAAGTTGAATGCTTCATGGTGTGTTCTGTTTGTGTGTTTGATGTTAGACAGCTACAGATTTCATTCCGATTTCATTCAATTCAATTTTAAGCTATATTTAGTCTAAAATTGGTGCTATGAAATGTTCCATTCATTGTTTTTCGTTGTGTGTGGGACAACCATCGAGATTGTTGCTTTTCTTTTTTGACTGAAATAGCCGTGTGGTCACCTGGTGGCTGCATTTGACCAGATAAAAAGCACATATCGAATAGAGTTGTATTTCTCAAGAAAAAAAATATTGACGCTAACGGCGTTGAAGGAAACCAAAGAGCGGAAACACTCAAACACACAAGGGGGACAAGATAGACACACAATCATAAGCACACACAGCCTCCAAGCTATTGTCCTCCAAATTTAGGTCAGAGTGAATCTAACGCTTACATAGACACCCCAGGAGGATCTCCTCACCTGCAAAGAGGCCAGTTTGGACACAGTGTCAAAGATTAAACCTGTTTTATGTCAGAGATGGGAGCCTGCTCGGGGAAGAGTGAATAAGAGGGTGCGTTCACTCAGTCCTTTAAAACAGGGGGCAGGGGGTCACTGGGGAATTCACTTTTCTTCACGTCTGCCACCCCCCACACCCCACCCAACACACACGCAGACACATACACCTTACCCTCTCTATGTGGCCGGTCAAGTAGAAAGGTGGATCTGTGTCAGATAGCAAGGGTATTTACTGTAACTGAGAAAGTGGGTAGCACTGGAAGCACAAACACAACAAAAAAGGAGACAAGATATGTGTATGTGTGTATATATAGATAGATAGATAGATAGATAGATAGATAGATAGATAGATAGATAGATAGATAGATAGATAGATAGATAGATAGATAGATAGATAGATAGATAGATAGATAGATAGATAGATAGATAGATAGATAGATAGAGTTGTTTTTTTAAGAAAGAAGATGACAAAACAAGAAAGCCGCATGACAGCACTCAGGGTGCACACACATGTAATGTCAGGCATCCAATATAGTTGTAAGCGTGTGCGACCTGGTAAAGTTTGATTATCGATGTGTAAATGTAGACATTTGAATTAAGATTCTAATATTGTTTCTCTTCTCATTGTTTTCCCTTTATGACTGTATTTTATAATAAAATGTTTGAACGTTGTGCTTGTGTGTGTGTGTGCGTGTGCGTGTGTGTGTGTGTGTGTGTGTGTGTGTGTGTGTGTGTGTGTGTGTGTGTGTGTGTGTGCGTGTGTGTGTGTGTGTGTGTGTGTGTGTGTGTGTGTGTGTGTGTGTGTTTCTGATGCCTTTTCTCACAATTACAATTTTGAAAAAAAAGGCAAGTTAAATTAAAGTACAGTGAGGTAGATTAGCTTTAACGCATCATGCCCATAACCTATTTTGACTTCTCAAGTACTGTACATCAAAAACGAGACGCAAGTGAGATACATTGCTGACCGGTGTGCAGAATTTCCAAAAATACTCCTGGAAATACAAGTTTAGGTTTGATTTTGATAGTTTCAAAATTCATGTGAAGTTTGTTTGTTTGTAGTCTGTTGAGCGTGTAAATTAGATGATCAATTTTAATGTTTTGG
>NC_142746.1:5020174-5032674 GCF_051943395.1 Hippocampus bargibanti | reverse complement strand
CCCTAACCCTAACCCTAACCCTAACCCTAACCCTAACCCTAACCCTAACCCTAACCCTAACCCTAACCCTAACCCTAACCCTAACCCTAACCCTAACCCTAACCCTAACCCTAACCCTAACCCTAACCCTAACCCTAACCCTAACCCTAACCCTAACCCTAACCCTAACCCTAACCCTAACCCTAACCCTAACCCTAACCCTAACCCTAACCCTAACCCTAACCCTAACCCTAACCCTAACCCTAACCCTAACCCTAACCCTAACCCTAACCCTAACCCTAACCCTAACCCTAACCCTAACCCTAACCCTAACCCTAACCCTAACCCTAACCCTAACCCTAACCCTAACCCTAACCCTAACCCTAACCCTAACCCTAACCCTAACCCTAACCCTAACCCTAACCCTAACCCTAACCCTAACCCTAACCCTAACCCTAACCCTAACCCTAACCCTAACCCTAACCCTAACCCTAACCCTAACCCTAACCCTAACCCTAACCCTAACCCTAACCCTAACCCTAACCCTAACCCTAACCCTAACCCTAACCCTAACCCTAACCCTAACCCTAACCCTAACCCTAACCCTAACCCTAACCCTAACCCTAACCCTAACCCTAACCCTAACCCTAACCCTAACCCTAACCCTAACCCTAACCCTAACCCTAACCCTAACCCTAACCCTAACCCTAACCCTAACCCTAACCCTAACCCTAACCCTAACCCTAACCCTAACCCTAACCCTAACCCTAACCCCTAACCCTAACCCTAACCCTAACCCTAACCCTAACCCTAACCCTAACCCTAACCCTAACCCTAACCCTAACCCTAACCCTAACCCTAACCCTAACCCTAACCCTAACCCTAACCCTAACCCTAACCCTAACCCTAACCCTAACCCTAACCCTAACCCTAACCCTAACCCTAACCCTAACCCTAACCCTAACCCTAACCCTAACCCTAACCCTAACCCTAACCCTAACCCTAACCCTAACCCTAACCCTAACCCTAACCCTAACCCTAACCCTAACCTAACCCTAACCCTAACCCTAACCCTAACCCTAACCCTAACCCTAACCCTAACCCTAACCCTAACCCTAACCCTAACCCTAACCCTAACCCTAACCCTAACCCTAACCCTAACCCTAACCCTAACCCTAACCCTAACCCTAACCCTAACCCTAACCCTAACCCTAACCCTAACCCTAACCCTAACCCTAACCCTAACCCTAACCCTAACCCTAACCCTAACCCTAACCCTAACCCTAACCCTAACCCTAACCCTAACCCTAACCCTAACCCTAACCCTAACCCTAACCCTAACCCTAACCCTAACCCTAACCCTAACCCTAACCCTAACCCTAACCCTAACCCTAACCCTAACCCTAACCCTAACCCTAACCCTAACCCTAACCCTAACCCTAACCCTAACCCTAACCCTAACCCTAACCCTAACCCTAACCCTAACCCTAACCCTAACCCTAACCCTAACCCTAACCCTAACCCTAACCCTAACCCTAACCCTAACCCTAACCCTAACCCTAACCCTAACCCTAACCCTAACCCTAACCCTAACCCTAACCCTAACCCTAACCCTAACCCTAACCCTAACCCTAACCCTAACCCTAACCCTAACCCTAACCCTAACCCTAACCCTAACCCTAACCCTAACCCTAACCCTAACCCTAACCCTAACCCTAACCCTAACCCTAACCCTAACCCTAACCCTAACCCTAACCCTAACCCTAACCCTAACCCTAACCCTAACCCTAACCCTAACCCTAACCCTAACCCTAACCCTAACCCTAACCCTAACCCTAACCCTAACCCTAACCCTAACCCTAACCCTAACCCTAACCCTAACCCTAACCCTAACCCTAACCCTAACCCTAACCCTAACCCTAACCCTAACCCTAACCCTAACCCTAACCCTAACCCTAACCCTAACCCTAACCCTAACCCTAACCCTAACCCTAACCCTAACCCTAACCCTAACCCTAACCCTAACCCTAACCCTAACCCTAACCCTAACCCTAACCCTAACCCTAACCCTAACCCTAACCCTAACCCTAACCCTAACCCTAACCCTAACCCTAACCCTAACCCTAACCCTAACCCTAACCCTAACCCTAACCCTAACCCTAACCCTAACCCTAACCCTAACCCTAACCCTAACCCTAACCCTAACCCTAACCCTAACCCTAACCCTAACCCTAACCCTAACCCTAACCCTAACCCTAACCCTAACCCTAACCCTAACCCTAACCCTAACCCCCTAACCCTAACCCTAACCCTAACCCTAACCCTAACCCTAACCCTAACCCTAACCCTAACCCTAACCCTAACCCTAACCCTAACCCTAACCCTAACCCTAACCCTAACCCTAACCCTAACCCTAACCCTAACCCTAACCCTAACCCTAACCCTAACCCTAACCCTAACCCTAACCCTAACCCTAACCCTAACCCTAACCCTAACCCTAACCCTAACCCTAACCCTAACCCTAACCCTAACCCTAACCCTAACCCTAACCCTAACCCTAACCCTAACCCTAACCCTAACCCTAACCCTAACCCTAACCCTAACCCTAACCCTAACCCTAACCCTAACCCTAACCCTAACCCTAACCCTAACCCTAACCCTAACCCTAACCCTAACCCTAACCCTAACCCTAACCCTAACCCTAACCCTAACCCTAACCCTAACCCTAACCCTAACCCTAACCCTAACCCTAACCCTAACCCTAACCCTAACCCTAACCCTAACCCTAACCCTAACCCTAACCCTAACCCTAACCCTAACCCTAACCCTAACCCTAACCCTAACCCTAACCCTAACCCTAACCCTAACCCTAACCCTAACCCTAACCCTAACCCTAACCCTAACCCTAACCCTAACCCTAACCCTAACCCTAACCCTAACCCTAACCCTAACCCTAACCCTAACCCTAACCCTAACCCTAACCCTAACCCTAACCCTAACCCTAACCCTAACCCTAACCCTAACCCTAACCCTAACCCTAACCCTAACCCTAACCCTAACCCTAACCCTAACCCTAACCCTAACCCTAACCCTAACCCTAACCCTAACCCTAACCCTAACCCTAACCCTAACCCTAACCCTAACCCTAACCCTAACCCTAACCCTAACCCTAACCCTAACCCTAACCCTAACCCTAACCCTAACCCTAACCCTAACCCTAACCCTAACCCTAACCCTAACCCTAACCCTAACCCTAACCCTAACCCTAACCCTAACCCTAACCCTAACCCTAACCCTAACCCTAACCCCTAACCCTAACCCTAACCCTAACCCTAACCCTAACCCTAACCCTAACCCTAACCCTAACCCTAACCCTAACCCTAACCCTAACCCTAACCCTAACCCTAACCCTAACCCTAACCCTAACCCTAACCCTAACCCTAACCCTAACCCTAACCCTAACCCTAACCCTAACCCTAACCCTAACCCTAACCCTAACCCTAACCCTAACCCTAACCCTAACCCTAACCCTAACCCTAACCCTAACCCTAACCCTAACCCTAACCCTAACCCTAACCCTAACCCTAACCCTAACCCTAACCCTAACCCTAACCCTAACCCTAACCCTAACCCTAACCCTAACCCTAACCCTAACCCTAACCCTAACCCTAACCCTAACCCTAACCCTAACCCTAACCCTAACCCTAACCCTAACCCTAACCCTAACCCTAACCCTAACCCTAACCCTAACCCTAACCCTAACCCTAACCCTAACCCTAACCCTAACCCTAACCCTAACCCTAACCCTAACCCTAACCCTAACCCTAACCCTAACCCTAACCCTAACCCTAACCCTAACCCTAACCCTAACCCTAACCCTAACCCTAACCCTAACCCTAACCCTAACCCTAACCCTAACCCTAACCCTAACCCTAACCCTAACCCTAACCCTAACCCTAACCCTAACCCTAACCCTAACCCTAACCCTAACCCTAACCCTAACCCTAACCCTAACCCTAACCCTAACCCTAACCCTAACCCTAACCCTAACCCTAACCCTAACCCTAACCCTAACCCTAACCCTAACCCTAACCCTAACCCTAACCCTAACCCTAACCCTAACCCTAACCCTAACCCTAACCCTAACCCTAACCCTAACCCTAACCCTAACCCTAACCCTAACCCTAACCCTAACCCTAACCCTAACCCTAACCCTAACCCTAACCCTAACCCTAACCCTAACCCTAACCCTAACCCTAACCCTAACCCTAACCCTAACCCTAACCCTAACCCTAACCCTAACCCTAACCCTAACCCTAACCCTAACCCTAACCCTAACCCTAACCCTAACCCTAACCCTAACCCTAACCCTAACCCTAACCCTAACCCTAACCCTAACCCTAACCCTAACCCTAACCCTAACCCTAACCCTAACCCTAACCCTAACCCTAACCCTAACCCTAACCCTAACCCTAACCCTAACCCTAACCCTAACCCTAACCCTAACCCTAACCCTAACCCTAACCCTAACCCTAACCCTAACCCTAACCCTAACCCTAACCCTAACCCTAACCCTAACCCTAACCCTAACCCTAACCCTAACCCTAACCCTAACCCTAACCCTAACCCTAACCCTAACCCTAACCCTAACCCTAACCCTAACCCTAACCCTAACCCTAACCCTAACCCTAACCCTAACCCTAACCCTAACCCTAACCCTAACCCTAACCCTAACCCTAACCCTAACCCTAACCCTAACCCTAACCCTAACCCTAACCCTAACCCTAACCCTAACCCTAACCCTAACCCTAACCCTAACCCTAACCCTAACCCTAACCCTAACCCTAACCCTAACCCTAACCCTAACCCTAACCCTAACCCTAACCCTAACCCTAACCCTAACCCTAACCCTAACCCTAACCCTAACCCTAACCCTAACCCTAACCCTAACCCTAACCCTAACCCTAACCCTAACCCTAACCCTAACCCTAACCCTAACCCTAACCCTAACCCTAACCCTAACCCTAACCCTAACCCTAACCCTAACCCTAACCCTAACCCTAACCCTAACCCTAACCCTAACCCTAACCCTAACCCTAACCCTAACCCTAACCCTAACCCTAACCCTAACCCTAACCCTAACCCTAACCCTAACCCTAACCCTAACCCTAACCCTAACCCTAACCCTAACCCTAACCCTAACCCTAACCCTAACCCTAACCCTAACCCTAACCCTAACCCTAACCCTAACCCTAACCCTAACCCTAACCCTAACCCTAACCCTAACCCTAACCCTAACCCTAACCCTAACCCTAACCCTAACCCTAACCCTAACCCTAACCCTAACCCTAACCCTAACCCTAACCCTAACCCTAACCCTAACCCTAACCCTAACCCTAACCCTAACCCTAACCCTAACCCTAACCCTAACCCTAACCCTAACCCTAACCCTAACCCTAACCCTAACCCTAACCCTAACCCTAACCCTAACCCTAACCCTAACCCTAACCCTAACCCTAACCCTAACCCTAACCCTAACCCTAACCCTAACCCTAACCCTAACCCTAACCCTAACCCTAACCCTAACCCTAACCCTAACCCTAACCCTAACCCTAACCCTAACCCTAACCCTAACCCTAACCCTAACCCTAACCCTAACCCTAACCCTAACCCTAACCCTAACCCTAACCCTAACCCTAACCCTAACCCTAACCCTAACCCTAACCCTAACCCTAACCCTAACCCTAACCCTAACCCTAACCCTAACCCTAACCCTAACCCTAACCCTAACCCTAACCCTAACCCTAACCCTAACCCTAACCCTAACCCTAACCCCTAACCCTAACCCTAACCCTAACCCTAACCCTAACCCTAACCCTAACCCTAACCCTAACCCTAACCCTAACCCTAACCCTAACCCTAACCCTAACCCTAACCCTAACCCTAACCCTAACCCTAACCCTAACCCTAACCCTAACCCTAACCCTAACCCTAACCCTAACCCTAACCCTAACCCTAACCCTAACCCTAACCCTAACCCTAACCCTAACCCTAACCCTAACCCTAACCCTAACCCTAACCCTAACCCTAACCCTAACCCTAACCCTAACCCTAACCCTAACCCTAACCCTAACCCTAACCCTAACCCTAACCCTAACCCTAACCCTAACCCTAACCCTAACCCTAACCCTAACCCTAACCCTAACCCTAACCCTAACCCTAACCCTAACCCTAACCCTAACCCTAACCCTAACCCTAACCCTAACCCTAACCCTAACCCTAACCCTAACCCTAACCCTAACCCTAACCCTAACCCTAACCCTAACCCTAACCCTAACCCTAACCCTAACCCTAACCCTAACCCTAACCCTAACCCTAACCCTAACCCTAACCCTAACCCTAACCCTAACCCTAACCCTAACCCTAACCCTAACCCTAACCCTAACCCTAACCCTAACCCTAACCCTAACCCTAACCCTAACCCTAACCCTAACCCTAACCCTAACCCTAACCCTAACCCTAACCCTAACCCTAACCCTAACCCTAACCCTAACCCTAACCCTAACCCTAACCCTAACCCTAACCCTAACCCTAACCCTAACCCTAACCCTAACCCTAACCCTAACCCTAACCCTAACCCTAACCCTAACCCTAACCCTAACCCTAACCCTAACCCTAACCCTAACCCTAACCCTAACCCTAACCCTAACCCTAACCCTAACCCTAACCCTAACCCTAACCCTAACCCTAACCCTAACCCTAACCCTAACCCTAACCCTAACCCTAACCCTAACCCTAACCCTAACCCTAACCCTAACCCTAACCCTAACCCTAACCCTAACCCTAACCCTAACCCTAACCCTAACCCTAACCCTAACCCTAACCCTAACCCTAACCCTAACCCTAACCCTAACCCTAACCCTAACCCTAACCCTAACCCTAACCCTAACCCTAACCCTAACCCTAACCCTAACCCTAACCCTAACCCTAACCCTAACCCTAACCCTAACCCTAACCCTAACCCTAACCCTAACCCTAACCCTAACCCTAACCCTAACCCTAACCCTAACCCTAACCCTAACCCTAACCCTAACCCTAACCCTAACCCTAACCCTAACCCTAACCCTAACCCTAACCCTAACCCTAACCCTAACCCTAACCCTAACCCTAACCCTAACCCTAACCCTAACCCTAACCCTAACCCTAACCCTAACCCTAACCCTAACCCTAACCCTAACCCTAACCCTAACCCTAACCCTAACCCTAACCCTAACCCTAACCCTAACCCTAACCCTAACCCTAACCCTAACCCTAACCCTAACCCTAACCCTAACCCTAACCCTAACCCTAACCCTAACCCTAACCCTAACCCTAACCCTAACCCTAACCCTAACCCTAACCCTAACCCTAACCCTAACCCTAACCCTAACCCTAACCCTAACCCTAACCCTAACCCTAACCCTAACCCTAACCCTAACCCTAACCCTAACCCTAACCCTAACCCTAACCCTAACCCTAACCCTAACCCTAACCCTAACCCTAACCCTAACCCTAACCCTAACCCTAACCCTAACCCTAACCCTAACCCTAACCCTAACCCTAACCCTAACCCTAACCCTAACCCTAACCCTAACCCTAACCCTAACCCTAACCCTAACCCTAACCCTAACCCTAACCCTAACCCTAACCCTAACCCTAACCCTAACCCTAACCCTAACCCTAACCCTAACCCTAACCCTAACCCTAACCCTAACCCTAACCCTAACCCTAACCCTAACCCTAACCCTAACCCTAACCCTAACCCTAACCCTAACCCTAACCCTAACCCTAACCCTAACCCCTAACCCTAACCCTAACCCTAACCCTAACCCTAACCCTAACCCTAACCCTAACCCTAACCCTAACCCTAACCCTAACCCTAACCCTAACCCTAACCCTAACCCTAACCCTAACCCTAACCCTAACCCTAACCCTAACCCTAACCCTAACCCTAACCCTAACCCTAACCCTAACCCTAACCCTAACCCTAACCCTAACCCTAACCCTAACCCTAACCCTAACCCTAACCCTAACCCTAACCCTAACCCTAACCCTAACCCTAACCCTAACCCTAACCCTAACCCTAACCCTAACCCTAACCCTAACCCTAACCCTAACCCTAACCCTAACCCTAACCCTAACCCTAACCCTAACCCTAACCCTAACCCTAACCCTAACCCTAACCCTAACCCTAACCCTAACCCTAACCCTAACCCTAACCCTAACCCTAACCCTAACCCTAACCCTAACCCTAACCCTAACCCTAACCCTAACCCTAACCCCTAACCCTAACCCTAACCCTAACCCTAACCCTAACCCTAACCCTAACCCTAACCCTAACCCTAACCCTAACCCTAACCCTAACCCTAACCCTAACCCTAACCCTAACCCTAACCCTAACCCTAACCCTAACCCTAACCCTAACCCTAACCCTAACCCTAACCCTAACCCTAACCCTAACCCTAACCCTAACCCTAACCCTAACCCTAACCCTAACCCTAACCCTAACCCTAACCCTAACCCTAACCCTAACCCTAACCCTAACCCTAACCCTAACCCTAACCCTAACCCTAACCCTAACCCTAACCCTAACCCTAACCCTAACCCTAACCCTAACCCTAACCCTAACCCTAACCCTAACCCTAACCCTAACCCTAACCCTAACCCTAACCCTAACCCTAACCCTAACCCTAACCCTAACCCTAACCCTAACCCTAACCCTAACCCTAACCCTAACCCTAACCCTAACCCTAACCCTAACCCTAACCCTAACCCTAACCCTAACCCTAACCCTAACCCTAACCCTAACCCTAACCCTAACCCTAACCCTAACCCTAACCCTAACCCTAACCCTAACCCTAACCCTAACCCTAACCCTAACCCTAACCCTAACCCTAACCCTAACCCTAACCCTAACCCTAACCCTAACCCTAACCCTAACCCTAACCCTAACCCTAACCCTAACCCTAACCCTAACCCTAACCCTAACCCTAACCCTAACCCTAACCCTAACCCTAACCCTAACCCTAACCCTAACCCTAACCCTAACCCTAACCCTAACCCTAACCCTAACCCTAACCCTAACCCTAACCCTAACCCTAACCCTAACCCTAACCCTAACCCTAACCCTAACCCTAACCCTAACCCTAACCCTAACCCTAACCCTAACCCTAACCCTAACCCTAACCCTAACCCTAACCCTAACCCTAACCCTAACCCTAACCCTAACCCTAACCCTAACCCTAACCCTAACCCTAACCCTAACCCTAACCCTAACCCTAACCCTAACCCTAACCCTAACCCTAACCCTAACCCTAACCCTAACCCTAACCCTAACCCTAACCCTAACCCTAACCCTAACCCTAACCCTAACCCTAACCCTAACCCTAACCCTAACCCTAACCCTAACCCTAACCCTAACCCTAACCCTAACCCTAACCCTAACCCTAACCCTAACCCTAACCCTAACCCTAACCCTAACCCTAACCCTAACCCTAACCCTAACCCTAACCCTAACCCTAACCCTAACCCTAACCCTAACCCTAACCCTAACCCTAACCCTAACCCTAACCCTAACCCTAACCCTAACCCTAACCCTAACCCTAACCCTAACCCTAACCCTAACCCTAACCCTAACCCTAACCCTAACCCTAACCCTAACCCTAACCCTAACCCTAACCCTAACCCTAACCCTAACCCTAACCCTAACCCTAACCCTAACCCTAACCCTAACCCTAACCCTAACCCTAACCCTAACCCTAACCCTAACCCTAACCCTAACCCTAACCCTAACCCTAACCCTAACCCTAACCCTAACCCTAACCCTAACCCTAACCCTAACCCTAACCCTAACCCTAACCCTAACCCTAACCCTAACCCTAACCCTAACCCTAACCCTAACCCTAACCCTAACCCTAACCCTAACCCTAACCCTAACCCTAACCCTAACCCTAACCCTAACCCTAACCCTAACCCTAACCCTAACCCTAACCCTAACCCTAACCCTAACCCTAACCCTAACCCTAACCCTAACCCTAACCCTAACCCTAACCCTAACCCTAACCCTAACCCTAACCCTAACCCTAACCCTAACCCTAACCCTAACCCTAACCCTAACCCTAACCCTAACCCTAACCCTAACCCTAACCCTAACCCTAACCCTAACCCTAACCCTAACCCTAACCCTAACCCTAACCCTAACCCTAACCCTAACCCTAACCCTAACCCTAACCCTAACCCTAACCCTAACCCTAACCCTAACCCTAACCCTAACCCTAACCCTAACCCTAACCCTAACCCTAACCCTAACCCTAACCCTAACCCCTAACCCTAACCCTAACCCTAACCCTAACCCTAACCCTAACCCTAACCCTAACCCTAACCCTAACCCTAACCCTAACCCTAACCCTAACCCTAACCCTAACCCTAACCCTAACCCTAACCCTAACCCTAACCCTAACCCTAACCCTAACCCTAACCCTAACCCTAACCCTAACCCTAACCCTAACCCTAACCCTAACCCTAACCCTAACCCTAACCCTAACCCTAACCCTAACCCTAACCCTAACCCTAACCCTAACCCTAACCCTAACCCTAACCCTAACCCTAACCCTAACCCTAACCCTAACCCTAACCCTAACCCTAACCCTAACCCTAACCCTAACCCTAACCCTAACCCTAACCCTAACCCTAACCCTAACCCTAACCCTAACCCTAACCCTAACCCTAACCCTAACCCTAACCCTAACCCTAACCCTAACCCTAACCCTAACCCTAACCCTAACCCTAACCCTAACCCTAACCCTAACCCTAACCCTAACCCTAACCCTAACCCTAACCCTAACCCTAACCCTAACCCTAACCCTAACCCTAACCCTAACCCTAACCCTAACCCTAACCCTAACCCTAACCCTAACCCTAACCCTAACCCTAACCCTAACCCTAACCCTAACCCTAACCCTAACCCTAACCCTAACCCTAACCCTAACCCTAACCCTAACCCTAACCCTAACCCTAACCCTAACCCTAACCCTAACCCTAACCCTAACCCTAACCCTAACCCTAACCCTAACCCTAACCCTAACCCTAACCCTAACCCTAACCCTAACCCTAACCCTAACCCTAACCCTAACCCTAACCCTAACCCTAACCCTAACCCTAACCCTAACCCTAACCCTAACCCTAACCCTAACCCTAACCCTAACCCTAACCCTAACCCTAACCCTAACCCTAACCCCTAACCCTAACCCCTAACCCTAACCCTAACCCTAACCCTAACCCTAACCCTAACCCTAACCCTAACCCTAACCCTAACCCTAACCCTAACCCTAACCCTAACCCTAACCCTAACCCTAACCCTAACCCTAACCCTAACCCTAACCCTAACCCTAACCCTAACCCTAACCCTAACCCTAACCCTAACCCTAACCCTAACCCTAACCCTAACCCTAACCCTAACCCTAACCCTAACCCTAACCCTAACCCTAACCCTAACCCTAACCCTAACCCTAACCCTAACCCTAACCCTAACCCTAACCCTAACCCTAACCCTAACCCTAACCCTAACCCTAACCCTAACCCTAACCCCTAACCCTAACCCTAACCCTAACCCTAACCCTAACCCTAACCCTAACCCTAACCCTAACCCTAACCCTAACCCTAACCCTAACCCTAACCCTAACCCTAACCCTAACCCTAACCCTAACCCTAACCCTAACCCTAACCCTAACCCTAACCCTAACCCTAACCCTAACCCTAACCCTAACCCTAACCCTAACCCTAACCCTAACCCTAACCCTAACCCTAACCCTAACCCTAACCCTAACCCTAACCCTAACCCTAACCCTAACCCTAACCCTAACCCTAACCCTAACCCCTAACCCTAACCCTAACCCTAACCCTAACCCTAACCCTAACCCTAACCCTAACCCTAACCCTAACCCTAACCCTAACCCTAACCCTAACCCTAACCCTAACCCTAACCCTAACCCTAACCCTAACCCTAACCCTAACCCTAACCCTAACCCTAACCCTAACCCTAACCCTAACCCTAACCCTAACCCTAACCCTAACCCTAACCCTAACCCTAACCCTAACCCTAACCCTAACCCTAACCCTAACCCTAACCCTAACCCTAACCCTAACCCTAACCCTAACCCTAACCCTAACCCTAACCCTAACCCTAACCCTAACCCTAACCCTAACCCTAACCCTAACCCTAACCCTAACCCTAACCCTAACCCTAACCCTAACCCTAACCCTAACCCTAACCCTAACCCTAACCCTAACCCTAACCCTAACCCTAACCCTAACCCTAACCCCTAACCCTAACCCTAACCCTAACCCTAACCCTAACCCTAACCCTAACCCTAACCCTAACCCTAACCCTAACCCTAACCCTAACCCTAACCCTAACCCTAACCCTAACCCTAACCCTAACCCTAACCCTAACCCTAACCCTAACCCTAACCCTAACCCTAACC
>NC_142746.1:4980174-5012674 GCF_051943395.1 Hippocampus bargibanti | reverse complement strand
TTTCGGTCAGGGGCGTTCCGTCAGTGACGTCACGTCCGGACTCGTCACCAACTCAAAAACAAGATTTCCGGAATATTCAGCGCAAGTCTTAAAACGTAAAATATAGCTATATGCCGTGGAATCTTTGTAAAATACGCTCAGTAGAAGTCATTTGGAGCCATTTTACAAATTATGTACACAACTCGTCCGGAGACGTCGGTTGTCCTTTAAGTGTCCTTTAATACTGAATCACCAGCTGTTGACAATACTCTAATGTTGAATGTTTTTCATGCTAAACAAATCCAGACACTTTGTTTTACAATAAAAGTTGGGATAATTATGACAGCATACATCTGTAATGCATGCAGTGTTGAAGAGACAGAAGTAAGATCGCAGAATTCTATTCGCTTTTTCATAAAAGTAAGTACATTTTGAAATTCCATAAAATTTACTCCCAGTCAAAGTTGCATGGAAAATAGTTTATGCAGTTTGTGAGTGTGAAGGGTCAAAGAATGTACCATGAGAAATGTCATCATGAATGCCACCTGTGCAGCCAGCACTCTGCCATTGTTGGCAGCCTGGGCATACTGAGTCCCAACACCATTTTTCCACTCCACAGCGATGCAGTTCACAAGCTCCCACTTCAGCATTACCTGAATAGTGGAAAGCAATTGTAATTTTTCCCAAGTAGTATTAAAAGTTCACTTTTATCTATGAGGAGTTGGTTGACTGAAACGACACAACCAAATATTTTGCTGAGTCTCCACTTCACTACCGGTGCAACGGTTCATTCTTTTAAGACCAGTAGATTAAAACCAAAATTTTTACATCTGAATAGAGAGTGCTGTTTTGGAAAGTGAGCTTGTACACCCAAAGTTCACCATTTCACTTGAACAGCGCACTAGTTTTATTGGGGGAAAAGGACCACCCCTCAATGCCATAATGTTATGGGAATAGTCTGAAATTAAACACGTGGATATAAAATTGCAGCACAATGGTAAATGCATCATTCTGAGACTAGCAGCTGCTGTTTTCCTCCCAAGGCCTGCCAAATTATGGACACAGCCAACTGAAATAATGTAAAACAGTTGTGGAGATTTCTCAGGGATGGAAAAAACACCGTATAAAAATAGCCTCTGAAAACATACATCATTATTGTTTGTTATTTTTTTGTTAATATCATGACACAGTTTCACATTAGTATTTTCAATTCAGAGAACATTAGGAGAACAAATAAATATTTTAATTGTGTTCTTAAGAAATCTCTATGGTGGGTCGGTCGAATAAACAACTTCTTGTCCCATCCTATCAAGATTTGTATATAAAAAAACTTTGACTTTATTCTCATCTGATACATCATAGATTTAAGATGAGTGGCATCCAAGGCCCATCTGGGGGAGTAGAGCTCTTTTCTCACCTTGCACATCTCTTGTGGCCAGTCCTCATCTCCTTTATGCAGATAACCAGGAATGATGAATCGAGTTTTTCTCATACCGCCATAGTTCGACACATGGATGGTTGAGTCAGCCTTGATTTCCTGGAAGGTTTAGCGAAAGCTGAGCAAACTGATTCGTGGATGGGCAACTTGGCAAAAGAATCATGTTGGAATTTGTCAAAAGAGAACAGAATAAAAATGAAGAGGAGCGCCTCCTTCTTGCCTGGTAGTAACGGTTTCTTTGGGTGAAGAGGAGGAATCGGGTACCTAACTTCTCAGCAGACCACGGGAGGACACTGGCAGGTCTTTGGTTGGTTCCCCCCCATGGAGGTTGGTCATCAAAGCAACCGAGCTCATCAAAACAGACCTCGGCAGCTACACATATAAAGTAGAAGCAGCTACATCAGAAATTTGACAACACACACCATCTAACCATCAGTTTTTTTTGTTTGTTTTTTAACTCCTCATTCTGTTTTCGGTGGTCTGGAGATCAATCCGATTTCCATCAAACTTCAGTCGAAAGGAAGACTACATGTGAAACTGTCTTGGAATTGAAGTGGATTTATGTGGTACGGGAGATGTGAGACAATCCCTTTTCGTCAATGGATGTGACAGCTTCGTGTTTGCTTTCAACATTTAGCTTGTAGTAGGCGTGCACATTCCACCATGATGTCCCTGATCCACTGCTGAAAAGGATGCTTTGATCTTCTCCTCTTTCATCTGCTGAGGGTACAGCAATTGCTGAAGAATGAATGACTCTCTGTGTCTTTGTGTTGTCATATTGTTTGTTATTTCGTTTTTTGAATTTTGACTTCAAGATGGCGCCGCGAGAGTGGCTGCCCTTCCAGCAGCTCCTGTATTTTGTTTTTCTACTTATTTCTTTCCTTTCCTGAACAGCGGCGCGAATGGCTGCCGCTGCTCACCCGCCGCTGCTCACCCGCACAAAAAAAGTTCTTATCTTGTACTCCTGAGAGTTTTAAAAGGCACTTAGAAATTAATTGTATTATTATTATTATTATTATTATTATTATTATTATTATTATTATTATTATTATTATTATTATTATTATATTATTACATTATTGACTATAGTTCCTCAGTTGAATAAGCTACAATTATATATTTGGTGGAGTTACTTAAAGGATAACTGACATGAAATTCTTGAGTAATAATGGAGGAGAGAGCACGACAAAAAAAGCTCAAATAAACTTATAATAAATAAACAATAATTTTATGTTTGTTATAATTCACCATGTGAATTTATGCAAAGGCTACGATTTAGGACAATAATTAGAAAACAGCTGCATATCAATATGCAACACTTTATTGCCATAAATCTCTCTTATTGCTCACATGTTCAAATGCAACGTTCCTAGAAATTCATAATATCCCATCACTACTTATGTATTTTTTATGAAGAGGGTCATGGGCCAGTCATGCGGTCCTTTGGGACTACTTGATGCGCATGAGCAACAATTTTTTTGACCCCCTACAACAAATCTACCACAAAAATATCACAATTTTACAAAATATCCATTAATTGAAAAAAATGGTAAAATGCAAAGAGTCAACACATTTTCATTAAAAAACTAGCTTATTGAGATGATTGTGCTGTAAACAAACAAAAAAAAAACATATGTTTCTTGTTCATAAAATCAAGTATAACTTACCATACGATGCACCAGCAAATAAGCAGAGCAGACTTAAATTCCACAATGGCGACATCTGACATTAAATTGATAAGAGATTATTGTGTTATTGGTTTCTAAAAAAAGTGGCAAGTCATAAACCAAGTCATAAACATAATAATAAAATTCATTTACCGTAAAGTCGGACAGAAGACTGCAAAGAAACACTTGTCTTCAGTCTGGGCTGCTTTAAATTGAGCTCCCAGATGCATTAGTTAACATGAGCGAGTGGGAATTGGGCAGATGGCAGAAAAAAAAACGGTAAACTTACATAATATTTGCTCCAGACATGTTTCACCCTCCTCCTGTGGGTCAAAGTCATCGGTGTGGAGTGAATAAACCTGTAGTGAACACCTGTTGAAGGTGAGTGGCCTTTTTTCCTCCGCATGTTCATTAATTTCAGTCGATGAACAGTACCCTCAAAGGGTTTATTTGCAGAATATTCCGGATACTGATGATTTACAGACAATGGCTGCTTGAACACGAGTGTGTCCACACCAAGGACACAAAACATATTTATTTCATCAAAAGGGTGGTATCCAGACTATGGTGCGACATTGAGGCTGCATTCTCCCAAAGCAATTATTAGCTTACATCAGTCTATGTCCACAAAATCTCCAGTAAGCAGTGAATCAAGGTTGACAGATGTCTCCAAGAATGCACATGCTATGAGAATGGTTTCTTCAGCCGTCATCTGTACTTCTTTGAAGGTGTCGGACATTATGCTCCTCATCTGAAGAGCTTCGTCAGCAAACTAAAGTTGTGCTGGTAACTCTGGCCCTAATGTTCAATGTTTGAAATAACGTCTGCCCGGAGGCCCGGGTCATACAACTTTTACGTTGGGCGTACAACGTACAACTTTTGGGACAAGGGTCTTACTCCACAACTCTGACGTCAAGGGCGGGGTCACGTCGGAGTGATTCATGCAGTTGATTGTACGGCAAGGTTGAACACTACTGTTCACCAAATATCACACATGCTCCATTGGCCTTCTAAAAAAGAAAAGAGTCGAAAGTCGTAAACCAATGCATCATAATATAATTCATTTAGCGTAAAGTCGGACAAAAGACTGCAAAACAACACAGTCCTCAGTCTGGGCTGCTATAAATTGTGCAGCCAGATGCATTAATTCACGTGAGCTAGTGGGAAATGAGCGGATGGCACAAAAACGGTAAACTTACATCATATTTCCTTCATACATATTTCTCCTTTGCGTCAGAGTAATCAGAGTGGAGGGAAGAAACATGTAGTGAGCTCCCTCAACCTCCAATACTTAACAGAAAGGAGCACTTGACCTAGTATTGAATCAATTTGGATGCACTGTATGCCATAGCACCTTATTTGCGTGTATACAGTCAGACTTCAGTTGTTGACTGAATGACGCAAGTGTCAAGTTCACAGAATAGGCAGTCTTGGAAAATGCATTTGGGAGTTTTCCACACAAGAGCTTGTACTTATAATATTAAAAAACGAGGTCAAGAAAATACATAGTCTAAACACAGAAAATCCTATTTATTTGTATGTTGGTAGAATTGTGCTTCCATAGGACTTCTGGTTACGCGGTTCAGAATCAGAATCAGAATCAGAATCAGAATCATCTTTATTGCCAAGTATGTAGAACACACAAGGAATTTGTTTCCGGTAGAACACGCTGCTCCAGTATCATCATAAGAAAAATGTAGGCACTATACAGTTCTATTTGGGTTACTGTTTAAAGAGTTAATGGCTTGCGGGAAGAAGCTGTTTAAATGTCTCCTGGATTTGGTACGCATGGACCGGTAGCGCCTGCCTGAGGGGAGTAGCTGGAAAAGGTGGTGGGCAGGGTGCATAGGGTCCAGTAGGATTTTCCACGCCCTTGTTTGGATTCTTGCGGTGTGCAAGTCCTCGAGAGTGGGTAGGGCGGTGCTAATGATTTCTTCCGCCATCCTAACTGTCGGTTCAAGTGTTGAACGGACATTTTAGTGGCAAAATTCATCCATTCTTCCATTATCAGAAACGCTAATCCTAGCGAGGGTCATGGGTGTGCTGGTGCCTACTACAGCTGTCTTTGGGCGGAGGGCGTGTCACGTCCTGAACCAATCGCAGAGAACACATAGACAAACAACTATCTGCCCTCACACTCACACCGAAGGACAATTTCAAGTGTTCCATTCATTAGCCACGCTTGGTTTTTGACTGTGGGAGCAAACCGATGTCCCTGGAGAAAACCAATGCAGACACGGGGAGAACATGCAAACTACACACAGGGAGACCGTGGCCAGAATCGAACCACACACCTTTGCACCGTTAGACCGACGTGCTAACCGCCCAGAGTTATTATAGTAAAGCTTCATTTAGTATGCTGAACTCATTCACTATGTTATTCGGCAATTGAAAATATGACGTGGAGCGCCATTTCCATGTTGGGTTTTGTTTTTTTCTTGTGGAGGGTTACCAATAAAGCGCTGGTCAGACCTCTGATAATGTTTTTCCCTTCCACGAGGGAGCAGCATTTGCCTTTCGTACAGCCGCCCCCACTTGCACCTCATATTACTCCAGACCCATATAGCTTGGGCATTATCGGTAACCATTTTTTTCTGATGAAAGAAGAGAGTCAAAGGTTTCTTACGCTGCGTTGAATGTTTATATAGTCCTAAAACTCAATATTCTGTGGGTCCTGGAATTTGAGTAAAAATGACAAAAACCCTGGCACTGGAGTGGACACATATTTGCACGTCTAGAAGTGAATGAGTTAAAACAATCAGGACATTTCGAGTTACTTTAAAGATTTCATTGTTTTCGCATCTTTTCACCTCACTCCACTCTACTACTCTGAGCTCCCCCGCCCCTATGTACATGTCCCGTGCCTCGGGTCTCCCAAACAGACACTACAGATATGGAAGTTATCTTTGCCGTGCAACTAACTCGGCACCATCCAATTACAGTCTGAACTTTATGCGGTTAAAATTCAGTAGGGTCCTTTTCTCTTTGGTCCATGCTTTAAAAAAACAATTCAAAATGTGGTTGTTCACAGCACACTTTTTCACTTTGCAACAGTCCTACTCTAATGGGTTTTCACTTTTAACCTGCTGTTTTACATCGTGAGTAAATGTGTTAACTAACCCACGTTGTAATATAGTTTTTTAAACAGTACGACCTGAGATCATCGTTAAGTCCCAGACATTCATTCTCATTGCTGCCTGCATGTAGAGATTCCTCCAGATTCCCAGAATCTATTGCTTATATCACAGGTATCAAAGTGATAGAGATTAGACAGAATAAGAAGTTATCATATTTAAAAGTCCCATGCTTAGCTGGCCAACTAAACAATACGCCCACAGTAAAGGCGCAGATGGCCTGGGGTCAATCTGAACACAGCCTGTTAAACTGTCATCTTCATCTTGGAGATCTAGCCTTGGACATAATTTAGTATTTAGTTAACTCTTTCCGGAGACATAATTTACGACTTGAAAGTCCCTCACAGCTAGAGCTCATTAGCCAGGTTACAAATCTATCAGTTCATGGAAAAGACAACCAATTAAAATACAGCTGTTGGTGCTTAGAACGTCCAGGGGCGTGGTATTCTAATCAAGAAAACTATGTTTTACTAATGTATCACATAAATTTGCATATACTCTCAATAAATAGCTTGGCAGAGGGCTGCAGAGGTTGGGCGCTGGTCATGAATGGCTAAGTCCCCTGCCGGAAGTAAAAGACAATCTTTCTGTGTCCAAGGCTTTGTCCACAGTGTCCAATGGAACATCTCTGACATAAAGTCAAGGCCCGGGGCCCAAATCTGGCCTCCCACATCATTTTATTGGACTTGTGAAAGCAAATCAAGCTTGTGAAATTCCACTATGCTTACTAAAGTCAGAACCAAAATTTCAAATTGACGTATGTGAACCACAATAACAGTCATTATTCTTGACTTCAGATTAAAAAAAAATATATAGCGTTTTCCGGATCATGTTATTATATCCAGTCATTTCATTCCTTTGTTTCTAATTAATCTGTTTACCTGTTCTCATTCTACAAGGTTATTTTTTACTAAGCATTTTCCCTTCTTTCACACTGCCACAAATACAATATTGAGTGGAAAATGTGTTTGTGTGCAACTAACTCACTGAGATGGTTTCTTCTACATGACAGATGAAGCTTGGAAGCTTGGAACTTTAGACTTTTTGGAGATTCCTAATATGCCCAATAGATGTCATTCCGGTGCCGCTGAATGTAGGAGCATCAGACATACAATGCAAACTATAAAACATGTATGATACACACATAGTCACAGCAATATAAAATATGTTGCATATATAACGGCCCTTGTATTTTCAATCAGGTGTGTTGCAGCATAGAGAGATGAAAAACATACAGAAAAGTGGCCCTTGGGGACTGGACCGTGAGACCCATGGTCTAAATGATTGTTATTGTTTTTGTATAATCCAGTTTGCGTTTGTTTACATTGGGTTATCCAAATGTGGCATTTAAGACGGTGGCAAAGGAGTGATTAGTATATGTATAGTATATGTATAGTACTTGAAAAAGTATTGGGCAAATTTCAAACATTTGGATTTGATATCAGTTAAGTAAATACGAGTTCAGTAGTTTCTGTCTAGATTTGAGTAACAATTTGGATGGATAAGAGCCACATTTGGCGGAAAACACATTTTATGACTTATTTGATATGAGCAAAAACTCTGGAACATGTGACTGACATAAACTGCACTGATCGCCTCTTCTCTGTTTTGGAGATTTGTTTTTTGAAGACTATATTCATACTAGTTAGTTATGGAATCAATATGTTAAAAAAGAGAACAAGTTGATGATGGAAAACAGCCACAGGAGAAAGCAGGAGATAGAACTGGAAATACTGATCCACAACTGCTACTGATTTTAAACATGAGCAACAACCTCCAGGGGGCAGGATTTAAGGTGTCTGATTTTCATCCATCCATCCATTTTCCGTACCGCTTATTCCTCATTAGGGTCGCTGGAGCCTATCTCAGCTGTCTTCGGGCACGAGGCGGGGGACACCCTGAATTGGTTGCCAGCCAATCGCAGGGCACACAAAGATGAACAACAGTCACTCTCACACTCACACCTAGGGACAATTTGGAGTGGTCAATCTGCCTGCCATGCATGTTTTTGGAGTGTGGGAGGAAACCGGAGGACCCGGAGAAAACCCACGCGGGTCCGGGGAGAACATGCAAACTCCACACAGGGAGGTCGGACCGGGACGCGAACCGGCGACCTCTGCACTGTGAAGCCGTTGTGCTAACCACTCAACTACCGGGCCGCCGTGTCTGATTTTGTTTTTTGTTTTTTTTTTTGGGTGGGGGGGAGCACACTGAAAGGTTTTCCACTGGCCAAGTCAATTTCAGGTGTAATTCTCTTTGATGTTTGTTTATTTGTTTATGTATTTATGTATTTTTCTTACCATATTTTGCCCACATGAAAATTTGGTGTTTTGTCTAAAGTCAGTCTGATTTTTTTATAAAGCAAAAGAAAGTCACTGGAAATATAGACTGTTTTTTTTTTGCTGTTGTTTAATTCTTTGTTTAATTTACTCTACCATACTCTTCAAAACATTTTGCCCATCACAAAAAAAAAAAACAATGTGATGACTTTTCTTGTACCTTCTCTATAATACTGATGGTTTGCATTATTATTCATGACTATTTCAATTAGTTCCAAATGTTTGCACTTGAAAATGAGCAGAAAACCAATATTTAAAATTCTGTTTTACATGCAAAATAAATTGCAAGTAAGAAGTACATCTATGACTGCCACATTATTTAACACAATCTTTTGCAGGTAATTTTGGTACGGTGGCCTCACTGATCTTATGGGCTCACCTATTGCAGTCCATTGGGCTGCAATAGGTGATGTTTGTCTTTACTTTGAATACCGAACATTTTAAAACGGGATATTAAACGTGGCTATTTCACCATGGGGGGAAAAATGCTGAAATATTTTGTACATATGTCTTTAGTGCCCTCAAAAATGCTCACTGATAAAAAAAAAAGTCACATATACTGTATATAGGCTGAATACAGTATGTTTTTATACCTTTCAAACAACGAATGCTATGTCCGGAGTGCAGTAGCATGGGAGTCACACTTGGTAAACAGGCCAGCAGGGGCCAATCTCTACCAAATGGTGCCTTGGAGTGTTTTGGTGCTTTCATTGAAGGGAGCTAGGATTTGGACCAGGGTTAATCCCATTTGAAAACAGCTCGATGCCCCTTGGCTCCTAGATAAATATCTGCCAATTAGAAGTGTCAGGCTTCGGTTTGAGACAGGCTCGGTGTGTGTGTGTGTGTGTGTGCGTGTGTGTGCGTGTGTGTGTGTGTGTGTGTGTGTGTGTGTGTGTGTGTGTGTGTGTGTGTGTGTGTGAGTGTGCGTGTGTGTGTGTGTGTGTGTGTGTGTGTGTGCGCGCGTGTGTTTGTGTGTGTGTGTGTGTGTGTGCGCGTGCGTGTGTGTGTGTGTGTGTGTGTGTGTGTGTGTGTGTGTGTGTGTGTGTGTGTGTGTGTGTGTGTGTGTGTGTGTGTGCGTGCGCGTCTGATTTCCTCATTGCAAAAGCTTGGAATAATAATACACAGACATGTGCTATTGGGAATGATATAGATTTTTACTGTCAAGAATTTTGTTGGGAAAATGCAAACTTTTTGGTAAATCAAAATTTGGGCCCAACAAAATTTAAAGTTGAACGTTCATATGCACAATGTGAATCTTTTTTTATTGCATCATTGATAACTGATGCAGATTTTTTTTTGAGTGGGTATTTAATTGAAATTATTATTATTATTAATGAAAAGTGTTTAAAACGGTGGCGAGACCAGCCATGATATTTGGACTGAAGACAGTGCCACTCAAGAAAAGGCAGGAAGCAGAGCTGGAGGTAACAGAGCTGAAGATGTTGAGGTTTTCTTTGGGAGTGACCAGGTTGGATAGGATCAGGAATGAGTATATCAGAAGGACAACTCATATTAGAGGCCTTGGAGAGGCCAGACTGAGCTGATTTGGACATGTCCAGAGGAGAGAGAGAGCGACTATATTGGGAGAAGGATGCTGAATCTTAAACAGCCAGGCAGGAGACCGAGAAGAAGACCGAAGAGGAGGTTTATGGATGTTGTCAAAGAGGACATGAAGGTAGCTGGTGTGAGAGAAGAGGATGCACAAAACCGAGTTAGATGGAGGACACTGATTCACTGTGGCGACCCCTGAATGGAAAAGCTGAAAGGAAAAGAAGATTGTAATTGAAAGTGAAAATAATTTGTGGTGACATTTAAATATTTTGTCATTCAGAAACCCCTATATGAAGTGAATTTGATGAATGTTTTGAATTTAAAGTTGGAATGATGGAAATGTGTTGTGTTGAATGTGCCTTTGGGAATCGATAAGGACTTCTTAGTGAGACTGATAGAATGGTGAAAATATAGATATAGATACGTCTGTGTAAGCTCTCAGTCGTACAGGAATGGTCAAGTCAAAGTCAAAGTCAGCTTTATTGTCAAATATGCTAATATGCATGACATACAGCACAGATGAAATTGCTGTCCTCTTCGACCCAGCATGCAAGGCATCTATAATGACTTTAACAAACAAAATAAACATGAAAACGCGGTCCATCGATGAAAAGGTTTCTTCAGCCGTCATCTGTACTTCTTTGAAGGTGTCGGACGTTTCGCTTCTTATCCAAGATGCTTCTTCAGCGAACAATGTATTGAATAAACAACATTACATTGTTTTTCATTTGGCAGCCTATCTTTTGGATGCACTATTTTTTTGCCTTCGAGTGTTTATCGGTTTGAAATAAATAGGAATTTTGTGTTGCCAAAGGACTCTTTGTAGTTTTTCAGAAACTCCTGCAATCCCTTCATTCCCTCGTTAGAGAATGAAACCAACAATTCTGAAGATACTAAAAGGAGAGGAGTAGCAGTACCTGACATTGCATTTGGATCGTTCGTACAATAGACTGTTTAGGCAACATAGGATTAGTCATGCTGATGAGGTGATACCAGTGCCAATTGGGCAATCAGGCCAGTCGTTAGTCAGAACAATAGGAACAATCAGTCATCTGCTCCCCCCAACCTGAGAGCAGGGACCTATCATAGCAGAGTCCGGCATCGCCATGTCGGGACAGTAGGGATATATATATAGGGCCAAAATTACCAGTAAGACTTTAGATTGCTGACGAAGCTTCTTGGATGGGAAGTGAAACGTCCGACACCTTCAAAGAAGTACAGGTGACACCTGAAGAAACATTTTCATCAATAGATATAGATAGATAATATCGTAATTTTTACCATGTTAAACTTTGTTCCCAATGTGATTTTTATATATTTAATTATTTTTTGGGACATCCTTCACCCTGGGCGAATTGAGCTGGCTTCTTCTTCTCAATACTCATTGCAGGCTATGTGTGGTGACTGAAAGAATTAGATACAGGCGATGGAAATAAGTCATCCGGCTTCTCCTTCACATAGACACATCCCTACATCTGATTAGGATGGCTCCTGGATGCCTCCCTGCTGAAGTGTTCCAGGCATATCCCACAGGCAAGAGACTTCGGGGATGACCCAGGACATGTTGGAGAGAATACGTCACACAGATAGTCTGTGAACGCCTTGGGATCCACCAGGGAAAGCTGGATGAAGTGGCTGGGGAGAGGGAAGTCTGGGCTTCCCTACTAAAGATTCTGCCCTGCAAACTGACCCCTGAAGCTGTTTGAAATATATTTGTTGTGCCATTTATCTAGCATATTGATGCCCTGGCCTTAGGGTTGTCCAATTTATTTGATTGGTATTTTCCATATAATGGTTGCAACATTTATTAGTCGGAAACATGTTGAAAGATATGATATTCCAAAAATATATACTACATCCATGCTTCCATTTATGATGTTCGCCGTTTATCCTCACGGGGGTCACGGGCATGCTGGAGCCCATCCTGACAGTCTTCAGGCAGTAGTCAGTAGGCACCTGGAACTCATTGTCATCCAAATGTACAAACTAACAACAATCCAGACAATCACGCATTGAGACAAATTATAGCGTTCCATTAACCTGCTAGGCAGGTTTTTGGAATGTGGGTGGAAACCAATGTACGCAAAG
Organism: Hippocampus bargibanti; assembly: GCF_051943395.1. Taxonomy (NCBI): domain Eukaryota; kingdom Metazoa; phylum Chordata; class Actinopteri; order Syngnathiformes; family Syngnathidae; genus Hippocampus; species Hippocampus bargibanti. The sequence continues at coordinate 5,000,478 of NC_142746.1, read as the reverse complement.
AAATCCTATGGAGAAAATGGGAGAATATGCAACAACACTGTTCTCATGAAAAAGTTCATGTTTTAATGCATTTGTTCTGTTGATGTTTGATATGTGCAGTGAATAAATTACAGAAAAACAAACTTTATTTGGAACGAGCTTTTGATTGCTATAATATAAAAGATGTAATCCAAGTCAGTCTTCTTTTCCTTTCGGCTTTTCCTTTCAGGGGTCGCCACAGCGAATCAGTGTGAGTCAGCGAATCTAACTTTGTGCATCCTCTTCTCTCACACCAGCTACCTTCATGTCTTCTTTGACAACATCCATAAACCTCCTCTTTGGTCTTCCTCTCGGTCTCCTGCCTGGCAGTTCAAGGCTCACCATCCTTCTCCCGATATAGTCACTCTCTCTCCTATGGACGTGTCCAAATCATCTCAGTCTGGCCTCTCTGACTTTCTCTCCAAAGCTTCTAATATGAGTTGTCCCTCTGATATCCTCTTTCCTGATCCTATCCAACCTGGTAACTCCCAAAGAAAACCTCAACATCTTCAGCTTGGTTACCTCCAGCTCTGCTTCCTGTCTTTTCTTCAGTGGCACTGTCTTCTGTCCAAACATCATGGCTGGTCTCACCACCGTTTTATACACCTTTCTTTTCTTGCTGAAACCCTTCTATCGCACTTCACACCTAACACTTTTCTCCATCCATTCCAGCCTGCCTGCACACAGTTGTTTGCCTTTTTTTCCACACTCTCCATTGCTCTGGACAGTTGACCCCAAGTACTTAAAATCCTCCACCTTCTTTATCTCTTCCCCCTGTAGCATCACTCTTGCACTTGGATCCCTCTCATTCACACACATATATTCAGTCTTGCTGCGACTGATCTTCATTCCTCTCCTTTCCAGGGCATATCTCCACATCTCTAGTTTCTCCGCCACCTGTTCCCCGTTCTCGCTACAGATCACAATGTCATCTGCAAACATGATGGTCCAAGGAGATTCTTGTCCAACATTGTCTGTCCGCTTGTCTATCACCATAGCGAATAAGAAGGTGGTGGAGTCCCACCTCCACCTTGAATTCCTCCGTCACACCAACAGCACACCTCACAACTGTCTTACAGTCATGATACATGACTACATGGAGTCCAAGGCAGTAATGTAGGTTATTTCCACTTAATTTATCCAAAACCTGGCCCCATCCTACCTGCCAGTACATGTAAAATAATCCCTTTTTTTCAAGTTTAGTTGAAACGAACACGGTAATCTTCACATTCATTATACGATGTCCTGTAGCTCCGAGAGAAAAAGAGCAAAAAGTGTTGACTTTTAGGCATACACTTTACTGTGTTCATAAAACTTGCATACACAGACAATCACATCTTACAATGCCCCTTCTATTCTGAATTCGCCTCAAGAGGCGTTCAAAGACTACATCAGAAAAACATAAATTAATAATACCACCAATGGAACTGTGAAGAAAATATTGCAACAAAACAGAAAATCAAGCAAGGAAATGACCAAATTAATTCCATGTGGGTGTTTGTGAACACACAAGAAAGGAATAATTCTTTTAACATCAATTTAGAAACAATTATGACCCAGTCTATATGGAAGCAAAACTAGCAGTACGATATTAACCCTCATATTATGTAGGGTCAATTTTACCCGTTTCCATTTTGTGTTGACTAAAGCACTGTATATCCTTTCCTTTTCTTTTCTTCAAAAAAGTTTTAAAATATCCCAATTGGATGGAAAATATGTTGTTTCTCTTTTCAAGTATGTTTATAACATCTCAGAAACAGTTGTTGGTGATGACACCTTTGATTTGACTGTGTTGCGTGGATTTTTATATAGGGTAAAAATGACCCACAACTTAATCAACATATTTTTTTTCAATACCTTTTTCAATATACCTTTTGGACATATCTCACATTCATACTGCGTACCATTATTTTGACAGTGCAGGAGTTTTAAAGCAAACGTGAAATTACATGTATGAAAACGCAACTTGAAGCGTCCTAACTAAGAGTGTGAGCACAGAAAAGCTTAGTATGTTTAGGTCTGTGCTGCGGAGGCTTACTGTAGGAATTTTAATCCGTCAAATGTAGTACAGTTGGAGGATGAGTAGAACCACATAGTGCTTCGGGCCTGAATTGAGCTGGGAATGCGGGGGAGGAATGAAATGGAAGACAAAGCTGAGATGGTGAGAGGAGAAGTGCACTGCAAGTGGAAGTTTGTTTACATGTGCTGCCTAAGGCAAATCCCAGACAATTTACCGAGGAACCTTAGTTGTTGTTGTGTGGACGTTTTTTTATAAATCTGGAAAAGAAATACATTCCAGGAAGTATTTGCGAAACAATAGCACTTATGGTGTGTGTGGAGAAAAAATAATGCATTTGTAGGAGGGTTGGTGTCAAGACAAGGTATTTTCACAGATTTAAGTACTCATTTCATCAACCACACAACATAATTGCTGAGGTCATTTTTCAGTATTGAAAAGAAAAAAAACGTAAAAACCACAAAATCAATATATATATATATATATATATATATATATATATATATATATATATATATATATATATATATATATATATATATATATATATATAAAACCGAAAGGAAGAAAAAGACTAGACTAAATTAAAATTAAAACAATGTCACTCTGCATCAATGCAGTCAGGTAACAGTAATTAAATGTAATAGATTTTGTTTAAATAATAGACTGCTGTTGTGAAAACAACTTCAAAACTTGCATCTTTTCTGCATCTTGGCAGAAAAGTGGGAAACATTCAGCAAGACTCAAAGACCCGGTGAAGTCTCATATGCTGAATACGATGGTCCTGTCATCAGCCTTGATCTTTTTTCTGGCTATATTTATTCCAACTATTGAATATATTATAACTAATATTGTAATTTCCAAGTGTAATAAATGATTGGACTTTGTGACAGTGTTAGACTTGTCCAAAGCAATTAAACTGAAATATGAATAGGCCTTTTCCTCTACTTATCGCCACATCTTCGTGGTCCGCCCTCCACTTAAAGTAGCTCCTGACATAATTAACACTCAATAGATTGAACAAACAGTTCATAAAAAGTACCACCAAAAGTCACTTTGTTTCTTTAATAACTTTGAAAAGCATGTATCTTCTTGTTCATTCTTTTGTAATCCCTACCCTAGCAGGAACAAACACTAAGGAGAAAATGACTTTGCTTCACTTTATTTGCAACAGTAATTACTGTGAAGGTGTTTTCAGCTTGAATCTTAATTATATTGTAAAAGTCCACCTCTGAGACAATAATCTATCAAATGAAGGACTGTGAGTGATGAAACGCAAACATAATGTAATTCCTGAAATTATAATAAACCAAGCCATGGAAACATCATGTGGAAAAAGCCACTAAATGTCCGCTCACTGCAACTCTTCCGAAAGAGTTCAATTTTACAAATCCTATAAGCAGGTTCATATTTTAACCAGTATTCATATGTCAAGTCCATTATTTTTATGATGACACAATCTGACGGTGTGTGCATGTGTGAATGAAAACGGTGTTCACTGCGCGTGGAGTTCCCTCAATGCCACTCCCAGTGTGTTGCAATAGTTTGAAAGTCAGCTGTCCTATACTGTACCGACGAGTTGTAGAGGCAAATGTTACCGCAGCCTGGTCTGACTTGTGAAAAATGATCTTGTCCTTGATATGCCCCATCAGATCTTATTGCAGGAAAACATCTCAGTTATAAGTCGTCACCTTGGCGTTGGCGTGATGTTGTCCGGCTCATGTTCAAAGTGGTGGCTCTGTCATATGTCATGTACATTTTTAGTTGTAACATTTTTTAAATATGTATTTCAAAATCATTTCAAAATGATTTGCCAATAAACTATCATCAAAATGTGGTCTACTCATAGCAAAAAAATAATACTTACAGCCAATACATGTGGAGTTTGGTGGACTGCAGACAAGCAGCTGTGTGTATCTGCCGGTGTTAGCGTGTTTTTCAGTGAGGTTTTCTTTGGGAGTGACCAGGTTGGATAGGATCAGGAAAGAGGATATCAGAGGGACAACTCATATTAAAAGCTTTGGAGAGAAAGTCAGAGAGGCCAGACTGAGATGGTTTGGACATGTCCAGAGGAGAGAGAGTGACTATATCGGAAGAAGGATGCTGAGCCTTGAAGTGCCAGGCAGGAGACCGAGAGGAAGACCGAAGAGGAGGTTTATGGATGTGGTCAAAGAAGACATGAAGGTAGCTGGTGTGAGAAAAGAGGATACATTTGCAATCTCCTCTTAGGGTAACACTTGCTTTTTCAGTACGTATTCTGTCATTTGAGAGGACTGCTGAAGTAGCCACATGTACTTTTTTGAAGAAAAAAAATCCAACAGTTTGTTTTTAAAGAACCAATGTTGATTGTTGGTAGAAGAGAGCTACTGTCTTTTTCTCTGTAGTCTTGAGAGTATTCTAAGTTCTGGGGGGACGAGTAAAAGTAAGCATCACAGCATAAAATGATGTACGTTTTGGTCCGTGTCTTGAACGGTACACGTGTGTATCAAATGTTTGTGTGTTACTATTTTTAATATTGCTCATGGAGGATGTACAGTCCCTAGGGGTCGGGAACATTTTTGAATAAGAAAGCCATAAAAGTAAAACATTTCGAAATGATTTTCTGTGAGAGCCACGCACGCACACACACACACACACACACACACACACACACACACACACACACACACACACACACACACACACACACACACACACACACACACACACACGCACACACACACGCACGCACGCGTGGCCACTTTTCAACAAAATGTCAGAATGCATTAGTTAAAATAACTGTGATCGCACTCACCATTAACATGAATGGTTTTCCGTTCCTCATGATTGGTAAAAAAATCCAGCCAAACGATCGGAATGAAAGTCAACTTGCCGGGCCCATACGCGAAGTTACTGCTAGCTTGCCTGCACACAGCTCTATCATGATCTGGTTGGCGACCAATGGGGGGCGCTGTCGGCCCCGCCTGCACCTGCACAGGTGCTGGTCGTCCCGATCAGATTGGCGACCAACGGGTAGCGACGTCAGCCCTGCCTGCAGCCTCGCAGGTGCTGGTCATTTTAATCACTGACACTTAAAAGGACACCCGGCACGACCATCCGGTGTCGGTTCATTGTTTGCTGCATGCTTGTTGCATGCTGTGCATGTGTTTGTTTAACCTTGGCGGACTTTTACTTTTGGTCTACTTTTGCTACTTTGTATTTTTTCCATTCAGATGATTTTGACGTCTTACATTTTGTTCCTGCCGACCTTTATTTTAATATAATTTGTCAAACAACCTCCTGCTCCCTCCTGCCTGCTTTTTGGGATCCGCACCCGCCATCACCACCTCGCAAACCGGGACAAGCTCATTGGCTTCCACACTTGCTTTCTGCTGTCTATCGCAGAAGTATATTGATGCTAACGTCAGTTAGCATGGGGCTTGTCAAAGTGCCACTGATATTAAACTGTTTTTTTCATGGTATTGTTTCATCGTAAATTAGAATTGCGACAGAACCTTTTCTCTCCACAAAGGAAAATCATTCGGTCCATTCAACCTGAAGTGTACAATAATCATCTGGCTTATTTTAAAGCTGTTTCGACATCAATGGCCACCTTAAGTCAGTATCATCCAATCAAAATTGTGCTTTCTGCCAAACTAGGTCAGTATCATCCAATCAAAATTGCGCTTTCCGTGAACTGCAGCCCAAACAGGAAATGAACAATGAAAAGCGAGAATATATATTTAGTTTTATCTTTGAGCGAGACGCAATCATTAAGAGCCATATATGGCTCACGAGTCATAGGTTCCCGACCCCTGCACTAACGAGATAGCATCTGTACATCCTCTATGAGAAATATTAATGTGAAATAGCTAAAGAGCTAACTAGATATATAGATGGATAGACAGATAGTGGATAGATTAACGGAGAAACAGACAGAGAGTCAGACAGAGAGACGGACAGACAGACAGACGGACTGGCGGACGGACGGACAGACAGACAGACAGACAGACAGACAGACAGACAGACAGACAGACAGACAGACAGACAGACAGACAAATCAATATATATTGATAGATCGATATTAAGACTAAAATTCTCCTTTCAGTAGTCACTGTTGTGTGAAGTTGTAAACATGCCATTGAGAGTCAGATAGAAATAAGATTGAACTGGTGAAATGTCAGCGCAATAAACATCTGCAGGCGTGATGGGGATTGATTGGCTGCTAACTTCTCAGTTGTCGCTCTCCTGAAACACCTTACTTACTCATTGAGAACCTTATCTAAGACTGGCATAAACACAGCCAAGGCTTCTGTGAATTCCTTTTTGGCTAGTGGATACCCTGTGGTTCCCTCCTGGAGTGTAGGTCACCTTCGATATCTCTCCATGCCTCTTTTTCACTTCAGCTAATGACTGTTGTCATTGCAGTCGATCTCAGACCAGGTTTGATGATGTTGTCATGATTTCTGTGATATTGTCGTAATAAGCACTAGAAATCTAGATGTGTTATGTTCAAAGTCATATTCACATGAAATGAAAAGCGACATTACAAATTTCTCACAAGATTCAAAAACTCTTCAATTTGAGCATTTATTTCTTTATTTTTACCATACCAGAAAATTAATATACATCCAATCAGATTCCTGGACAGCATATTTGCAAGAAGTGCAGGATAATGTACTGTATCTACATGTATTTCCCTCCTCAATGTTTTGCTTCTTTGCCATAATATTGGACAGAATAGCCAGAATAAATAATAAACATGAACATGATGTTGCTACAACAGACTTACCTTTGCGTTCAACAGTTTTCATTTCGGTCCTCAGCAATTTTCAGTCTGTGTTGCTTTACACACTACCTGTGACTCTTGAGCATTAACAAATACAAAATAAAACATCTGACTTAACAACTGCTATTGAAGCTAATAGTGCTACATATTACAATGTCACTGGTTTGATCTTGGGTCAAATGTTCATTCATACAAAACATGGTTTTAGGTTTTGATTTTAAAAAATTATAAACATCTCCAAATGTTACACGGTCATCACTGTACTCTCTAGCTATCTTAAAATTGTACTTAATCACCTTTGTGATTCGTTCAGATGTGGAAACTTAATTCTCAAATATGACAAGAAAGTTTTTTTTAAACAAATATAACCAGGATTTGTGTCCTTGTGCTGTCATATTATTGGTTATGTATTTTTTTGGGGCATTTTGACTTCAAGATGGCGCCCCGAGAGTGGCTCCTCAAGCAGCTCCTGTATTTTGTTTTTCTACTTCTTTCTTTCCTTTCCTCTTCCTTTCATAACTTTGCTGCTGTGAAAAGTAAATTTGGTACATCCAATTCAATCCAATTAGATTGTTGTATCAATAGCATGGGCTGTACATGCATAATGAATATCAATTAAAATTTAGGTCATAGCACCTGCCCCAGTGAATAAAATTTACAATCGCTCCACCAATCCAACCATTATTCTTTTTTTTATTGCACACTCCAATTTGCTAACAGCATTGGCATGCAGCAATGTTTAAGTGAATTGTATTTTATATGAAAAGTTTTTACTATGTTCTTGAATAAGACAAAGCGGGCTACACGGGAGGAGGGAATTATTTTCTTCTCACAACTGCACTCTTACATATATTTTACTGTTACAGACTCCCTTTGTATAACACCACACAAATCAATACAACCAATGGCTTTTTCGTGTTAAAAAGGTTGATGGTACTCCTATTTGTTGCATTAAACTGGATGTTTTTGTAATCCAGTCCTGCCCCTCTCTTGCTTGTCTAAATTGGCCTTTGACCCGTGACCTTCCCGCGGGGAACGGAATTCACAACAGAAGTATTAATTTCATCAAAGGATGTCTCTTCATACATAAAACCGAGGGCTTTGCATTTAATGAACATATTCTTAAAATACTATTTTCATATTCTATTGTTCGCACATAAAAAACTGAAAAGAGTCTGTTATATACATCAAAAAAAATTCTAACAGGAAAACCACAGGTTCCTTATCCTGCAGTCAAAGCATAAACAAGATCTACAGCGTGAGTCCAGTTGAAGCCATCTTCATTTCCCCTCTGTCACAATTTTTTTTTATTCATGCAGTTTAGAAAAGTGACATTTTGGATGGTGGTTCGGGGGAGATGGGGCATTGTGTTTGTTTTGTTTTTCTGAAATGCTTGCAGTTGGTCAGTCGGCATAGTGTCACAAGCAATGTGAATATTCCTTTGCGCGTGGGTGGTCTATCACCGGCATGTCCATTTCTTGTTTCACTTTGGAGAAATTGTCTGCCCTTTTGATTGAATTCAGTCTGTCAGTCTGCAATGCAATTTTGAGATGGAACTGAAGAGATATGAAGCGGCGACACTCGAAAACTGAGATGGGATCTTCGTCTTCATACTGGCCGGTCGACAGCATACTGGCATGGGCTCAGATTGGACACAGGATTCTGCACAGTGGGATACGTGAAGTTGGTGTGTTGCTTGGCCTTAAGTCGCAGACTAGCCAGACTGGAGTTACAGGTGTCTCTGTACATATATGGGCCGGCAGTGCCGGCATACGGGCAAGTGGCTGCCGCTGAGTTGAGTGCTGTTGGGCTGTTGAGATTGTTAAGGTTCCCCAAGTTGTTGAGGCCTGTGCCAGGAACTCCAGCCACCGCCGAGGGCACCATGCTAGAGGCCATGTTCATCGAGGGAATGGAGCTTGGGGGTGAGAACATGGGTTGAGACGACAGGGGACTTACATTCATCGAGTTAAAGAACGGGAAGCTCTTGGCAGACAGTTGGCTGCTTGCTAAACTCTTGCTGGCCCAGTTGTTGTACGAGTAACCCGTGTACATATCATCATAGGGTTGCATAAGTCCGTTAAACTGGGCACCAAAGCCGTTCTTGCACAATTCGGCCTGTTGGTTCCTTTCTCGCTTTCTCCACTTGGCACGTCGGTTCTTGAACCAAACCTGAAGAATTCAAAATAAGAACAAATGTGAAGAGTCGACATTTTTTAATACTGTGAAAAGTTGATTTTGGTTGGCGGGGTTTCATATTTTAATAACTGTCAGAAATGAACACTTTACTCTGGGAGATCAATTCCTTGGATCAAAACACTCTGAGGTTTATTATCATGACATACACTGACAGACAATGGAAAAAAAACTAAACAAGTTTCAATTTAAAGTACAAAACACAATATATTGAAATATTAAGTTTAAAGGACAATTGACACCTCCGGACAAGTCCATAATTTGTAAAATCACTTCAAAAGACTTCTACTGAGCGTACTTTACAAAGATTCCACCGCATATCAGAATCACAAATCAGAAAACCTTTATTATTTATTATTTTATCTATAGCATATAGCTATATTTTACATTTTAAGACTCGCGCTGAATATTCAGGAAGTCTTTTTTGGAATGCCCCGTGACTGAGAAAGCGACACACAATGCATTTTGGCTACTTTGTTTGGTCTGAAAACATTGTGTTGATCCGTGTTGATGGCGAAATTAGAAGGAAAACACATAAATGTCAAATCAGCCCATTTCCAACGGAGCTTGGGCAACATCTTGTGCATTTTCTGGGACGCTACATTGGAGTCCTGACGGCTCAAATTGATACGCGAGTACTTCTTTAATCGATTGCAAACATTTATGCTTTCCTCTTCAGAACTAAATAGAATCATATTAATAACTGGATGAGTAACAAGCAAGCACCTTCCCCGAATCTGAAGCAATTGTTTTGATTCTAGAGCAAGGCAAGCTGTACTGACGTCAAGAACAAGGGGGCGGGACCTTCTGAAACTCGGCATCTCCGGGGTCATTTTGAAGTAGTTTTGGGATACTTTAACTCATTTTTTATTGGTGTTTTGCATTTGACTAAAAATATCAGCCTGTGTGTTTTGGGTATTTTAGATGCTATAAAACGTTTTATCTGATGTCAGTTAAGAAACAAAAAAAATGGTGTCGGTTGTCCTTTAAGTATTGTAGTGAAGCTCAAACATTTCCATGATGGATATTGTCTGTTTGTGGGTAAAAAAAATGCCCATTATCAGTAATGAGGTCTCTGAGCTCTGTAGTTTGACATTCAGTGTCTATGAGAATCGCTGACATCTGTGTGAAATGGTAATCCAATTGCTAAAACGGCCCTCACCTCAGTCAACTGGCCAATGGTTAACTCTTTAGTGAAAAGCACTGGATTGTATTTACGGGTTAATATTTTTTCTTCTGAATTCTTCTGCTAAATCGAGATTTGCATTTTCAAAAGGAGCAAATATTAAATAACAAACAAGAACGGTAGAGGCAATTTGATGTCTGAATGTCCTATTTTCAAACCCTTCCATCCATCCCTTCTCTCACCCACTTTATCCTGACAAGAGTCGCAAGGGATACTGGAGCCTTTCCCAGCTGTCTCAGGGCAGTAGAGAGTAGCCTTACCTAGCCGTCTTCGGGCACCAGGTGGGGGACGCCCTGAATTGGTTGCCAGCCAATCACAGGGCACACAGAGACGAACAAATCATCCGTGGTCACAATCACACATCATTTAGAGTGTTCAATTTACCTGCCATGCATGTTTTTGGAATGTGGGAGGAAACCGAAGGAACCAGAGAAAACTCACGGGGTGAGCATGCAAATTCCACCCAGGAAGGGGTCGAGTCAAGCCGGGATCGAACCCACGACCTCCTCACTGTGAAATCGACGCGCTAACAACTGGAACACCTGGCTGCCCTATTTGCAAAGCATCCGTTCATTTTTTTCCAACCAGCAACGGAAATTAAAATGCATTTGTTTTTCAATGACATTCTTCCTAGTCTTTTGGGTCATTCCTTTTAGTATCAAATCGATTCTGCATATAAAAGAATCCCATATGACTGAACAAAACAAGAAACCATAACCAGAGTGTCTTTCGGGACAAGGTCAATTTGTGTTCTCAATGAACACAAACATCTGTTTGAAGCCAGCCACAGTGTGGATTGGTACCACATTGGTTCTCCCTTTCCTGTGCCGCAATCCTCTGTCAAGTTTTGGCTTTGTAATTCTTAAAGAATGTCAGCTGGAATAAAGCATGATTCTAAAGCACATGCACTGGCAATCATGGCAGCTCTCCAAAAGCTGAAGTCATGTTGTGGAAAAATGTGTCTGTCATTTGCACATCCGGTCATGTTGGATGGAGTGTATGTTAACTATCTCGGGGGGCAGCAGTTCCTAGAGTGAACAGCTATTCATGTTGTTTTCGCGTACACATATTAATTCATCATAATGTCACAGTTGTCCATTTACCACTCCAATCAGTGGTCTCCTCTGGACATGTCCAAATCACCTCCGTCTGATCTCTCTGACTTTCTCTTCAAAACCTCTAATATGAGTTTTCCCTCTGATATACTCATTCCTGACCTTATCCAAGCTGGTCACTCCCAAAGAAAACCTCAACATCTTCATCTTTGCTACCTCCAGCTCTGCTTCCTCTCTTTTCTTCAGTGGCACTGTCTCCAGTCCAAACATCATGGCGGGTCTCACCGCTGTTTTATACACCTTTTCCTTTTATATACCGGCCATTTTTCTCCAGCCGTTCCAGCCTGCCTGTACACACTTCTTCACCTCTTTTCGCACTCTCCATTGCTCTGGACAGTTGACCAAAAGTTGAATCATAATAAGATAGTTGTATAGTCTTAAAATAGTTATTAAGTGACGGATGGATTCAGACGTAGCACTACTGAAGGGCTAGGTGTGAAATACACGGCTCACCACTGACTACAATGGATCATTTTGTGCGTTTCCATCCACTGACATTATTTTTTTTCATGGCCAAAGACTAATAAAAACACACAAATCTTGATATATGGTATTATTATTTGTGCATGAAACGGTTAAACAGATGTGTTTGGCAGGCTTGTTTTCAAATGGCTCATCGTATCAGTGTCAAGGCAATCATGATATTTGTCATTTTATGGCTAAATATGGTATTTAGAGGGGGGAATTGTATAACTGTAATTGCTCAGTTGAAAAACAAACACAGGTGGGATACAGTGGAAATTAATAAAGGCATAAAAAGTAGGAATAGGTAAAAAAAGCAGTATTTTGAAGGCGTTGTTTCTGGGACAAATGCATTTCGAATGATATGAATATTATAAGTTATGGGGAAACACATTTTGTTTCATTGCTCCACCACCGCAACACCTCTCACCTCCTATTGCAATTGAGTTGTATGTATCATCCAATCAACTGGTATTATGATTGGAAGACAACACAGTTAAGCATGAGTATGAGCCTAAAATTTGAGACTTCTCCATCTCACTCAGTAACAGGAGGGGAACCCCCACTGGAAAATAGAAGCCACTTAATCTTCACAGTGACTCCAAGGATATGTTGTTTGAAGGTTTCTGGAAAGGTCTAAATGTCAAGTTAATGAGCTTCTCAGCTGACATCTTTAGTATTTATCTAGTGGGCCAGATTGTGCCCACTGCATTATTTTATTTGGCCTGCAAAAGCAAATCAAGTATGTCAACTTGCATAATCGTTGTAAAAATTTGAAAAAACTCACACTCCCTCGTACAATATTTAAACAAAGTTGACAGAATTCAAAGCTGGAAATCACTATTTTTACGTGTGTGTACATGAATAAACATGTATTCAGTTTCATTGTTGTAACTGCCCCTCAAGGGAAGATGGAATGGAGACACACACACACACACACACACACACACATATATATATATATATATATATATATATATATATATATATATATATATATATATATATATATATATATATATATATATATATATATATATATATACAGTAAAGTCTCGTTATATCGATATCGGATATATCGATAGTCCCGGTTATATCGATACTATTTCTATGCACGCACGGAGAAAATTACATGCGCGCAGGGTCGGATATATCGATAGTCCCGGTTATATCGATATTTTTTCGGACTCCCTTGAATATCGATATAACGAGACTTTACTGTATATATATCTGAATCAGGACGTTTGCAAGTCATTTAACACAGAGACTCTATTCAACATTTTCAATGGATTTCGATTTACGGCCATTTTGACTTACGACCATTTGGTCATAAGTCGGATGTTGACTCTCTCTCTCTCTCTCTCTCTCTCTCTCTCTCTATATATATATATATATATATATATATATATATATATATATATATATATATATATATATATATATATATATATATATATATATATATATATATATATATATATATATCAAAATGGCCGTAAGTCGAAATCCATTGAAAATGTTGAATAGAGACGCGGTGTTAAATGACTTGCAAACGTCCTGATTCAGATGCCATGGGGGAGGGGGGGGGCATTTTTGCTCTTCGCATTGACATTCACGACCAATTCATTTATGCTCGAGAATAGGTTTTGCAACTCAATCGGTTGCATTTGCCAAAATACATCGACTCACAAATAAAAAAAAAATATGCCAAAATTGGTCAATGGTAAATATACTCCGCTTATCTCGCTCTTCATCCCTCCTATACATCATCCAAAATCATTAAGAAAGCATCCAAAATACATATTTTGGAAACTCCAGTGGAGTCTACGCTGGCACGTGGATGCAGCTGCATCAACCTATGGAAAGGTTTTAGCTTGATGTAGCCACCAGAACCTTTCCTGTACCCTGGCCAATGATAGAACCCATAGTGGATGTTAGAATCAGTCCCGAAAAAACATCAACATGTGTACCCACCCTGACCCGTGCCTCTGTCAGATTGGTCCATACTGCAATCTCTTCTCTGGTGCTCATATCAGGGTAGCGGTTCCTCTGAAAGGTGGCCTCCAGCTCCTGGAGCTGTTGGCTGGTAAAGTGAGTTCGCTGCCTGCGCTGCTTCTTCTTCAGTGAGCCATCATCAGTACTGGATTCATTCAGCTGGTTTGGGTGGGATTTCTCTGTATCTGCAGTCATATATAGGAAAGTGTGACCATTATTGGAAGACCAGCCATTTCAGAGTGACTTAACATGTAAACATTCATGCCTTTCAGAACATTGACCAGCTTCCTAGCATATTCTAACAGTAATGCAATGAATAAACAGGTGGGCGCCAAAATAGGTTTAATAAGTAAAATCCATAAAGTGACGAGATTGTTCATCTTTTTTCTGTTCTACAGTGCTATAAAAATGCTGTGTGGCGTCTTTAGGTACTTCCATTATTTATCAACCATATTCTCCTGTGGAAATTAAAAACAAAGTGTTTTCCAGCACATTGGTTGACAATGCAGCGAGCATGTGACATTTAGAGTTTTGAATTTCTTCTATATTACAACCAAAGATCAATGGATAGAATACATGTATTCATCGTAGTCTGAAAATATATAAAACTCACAATATTGTTTTCATGTCATAAGGTTGCACTGTTACATAATTTATTGGAAACAAAATAATTCTTACTGAAATTCAAGGGCATATACTGTAGATAGAAATATAATATTTATACTGACAAAATATGACTGTGGAATCTTGCAATATTTTTATTTACTTTATGCCATAACTTTGACACATTCAATGAACACAATCTGTCACCTATTGGGAAAAACATGACCCATTCTCACCCAGATTTAAGTGGAGGTTGATGGAAAATATATATATTATATTAACTAAGCCTTGTTGCTCTACAGCAGTGGTGTCAAACATACGGCCCGCTGGCCGGACCCAGCCAAAAGGAGGTTTAATCAGGCCCGCAGGATTTTAAAAGCGGAAAAAATGCACGAACGACGTGGAATTCATATTTTTAACGAGATGCAATTCAAGGATTGTCCACTACTGTTTCGATCAACGTAGAAGAAAACAGCGATGTTTTTTTTTCAACCACGATTTCAACACGCAACTGGCAAGTGGCAACCCTGCTCATTTCCCCTCTCTGAGAGATATGCGTGCAAAGACAAGATTGCCGGATTACTCTCGGAGTTTAAGAAACCTTTTGAGGTATTTGGTGAACTTGAGACAGATTCAGTTTTTCGCTCACATTTCACAGTTAAAGCTTCTGATCTACCGGTCGAAATCCAGCTAGAAATAATTGATTTGCAATAGATTTTGTTCCTGTTGACGTTATTTTAATACAATTTCTCAAATACAACCTGCTGCTCCCTCCTGCCTGCTTTTTGGGATCCACGGCTGCCATAACCACCTTGCAAACTATGACACTTATAATGCGGTGGACCTTTTATATGTAAAATGTTTGGAAATACATGTACACTATTCAATGAGGGTGTGCCTTATACTCTGAAGTATTCTTTCAAATTATAATGTGTTCAGTTAAGCCTGTGCCATGGTATTTTGCTCATATTTGCTTTCTCTATATGTCAGAAAAATAATGTCAGAGTAATGAAAGCCGCTTTTAAATGAAATGTATTATTATTATTATTATGTGCGTCTTCAACATTGTCATGATGTGCGTCTTCCGCCATATTTACTTAGCCTGTATAACCTCCTGATACGCAGAGTGAATCAAGTTCATTCTTTGAGCCATCTGTTAACCTTGATACACTCTTTACTGGAGACTTTGTGAAGACCGACTGATAAAAGCTCGGAATTGTTTTGGAAGAATGCCGCCATAGTCTTGATGCCGCCCTTCTGATAAAATAAATATGTAGTGTGTCCATGATGTGAATCTGTAAATCATGTATGTCCGGAATATTCTGCAAATAAATCCTTTGAAGGTATTGTTCATCGACTCCAGTCAGTATTTGGATAACCAAAATTCTCATCCTCCGATATTAATGAACACGCGGAGGAAAGAAGGCCACGCTCCTCCAACAACTCCGTTGCACCTTATACAGCGGAAAATACGGTAAATAAGTATATATATATATATATATATATATATATATATATATATATATATGGCGGCAAAAGATGAATTGTACATTGGAATGAAGAGATCAATTTAATTGACAGTTGTGGAGGTTGAAGGAATTATATATATATATATATTTATGATTTCGAATTCCTTTAACCTCCACAACTGTCAATTAAATTGATCTCTTCATTCCAATGTACAATTCATCTTTTGCACCTAAGTCACTGCTGATGTCATACACTCGCCTGACTTATGAGTGGGCAATGCAGTATGGGTTCAGACTCAGTGGATGTGGGTATGAATTATGTTTGACTCCATAGTGCCCTGCAATTGACTGGTGAACAATTCAGGGTGGAGGCTGCCTCCTATCCAAATTCTACGGGATTGGGCACCATAACCAGGATTAACTGTGACGAAAACAGATGGATGGGTGAGTCTTTTGCACCAGTGGTTTAAAAGGTAGATGTCTTCAGACAATGATTTTGAATGTGCTTTCATCCCTACTTGGTAAAAGGCAGCCATGTCATGTCACATTCACCCAATACGAATGGGTTATTTTGTTGTAAAATGGTGAGAATACCCAGAGTAATGACTGATTGAGAAGCACACAAAAAGTACAGTTGGAAATCGGAAATCTACCTTGAATGTCTGAATCTGTAAAGTTTGCAAGTATGAACTAGTATTTAAAAAGTAATAAATATACTGTAATTATAAAAAAAAAAATCAGGTGCAATCCTTGTAGTGCTTGTTTAGGACTTTGCTTCAACTCTGCACCTTGCTGGGAGTTCTGATGTACCGAAAGCATTGCCTTCAACGTGCCCCTGACAATTTCATAGCTGGAAGTTCTTTAAACCTTATTCTTGGTACCATATATCACTATTGCTTCAGGCAGGGAAGCATATTCTGAGCCTCAATGAAAAAAAAAAGATGCATGCCATTGTATTTCATTCCTAAACATGACAACTATGTTCATCGATACTCTCTTAATCATTGCTGATCCTCATTTATTGAATACATTGCTATTATACGCTTTCCTTTATTTTTATTTGATATTTCGACCCACTGCCTGCGGCACGGCTTTGGTGCGGGCCTGGGGCCGGAAGTGATTGGTCTCACATGGGCACGTCCAATCAGGGTGGAAGGCAGTAACCAAGTGCCAATTTCACAGATCTCAGATCACCCAAAAGCCGATTTTAGCTTTTTGAAATTTGATACCCACTAGACCACAGGTGTCAAAGTCAAGGCCCGCGGGCCAAATCCGGCCCGCCACATCATTTTTTTCGGCCCGTGAAAGCAAATCAAACTTGTTAAATTCCATGATGATTGCTAAAATCTGAGCCAAAATGTCATATTTTTGGATGTCAACCACAATAAAAGTAATTATTCTTGACTTCAGATTTGAAAACGAGTTATTCATTAATTTGCTGTGTGCTCTATATGTAATATTTGAAGGGATTTAAACATTCTAATGGGTTCCCCAAATTCATAACGGCCCTCGAGAGGAAACCATAACTACAATGTGGCCCGCGGCAAAAAATGACTTTGACACCCCTTTACTTACTTGCCCATCTCTACTTGTTTGGGCCCACCTCTGCTTGGATTGAGACTGCGGCAGGTGCAATTTTTGTTGCTTTTGATGATTTTAAATGAAATCTTTCTACCTTGGGTGTACTTTATAATAATAATAATAATAATAATAATAATAATAATAATAATAATAATAATAATAATAATAATGCATTTTATTTCAAGCACCGTTCGAAGCTCTCAAGGACACTTTACAGTCACAGACAGGCATAGATACAATAATAAATAAAATACAATAAATAAAATACAATTATAAATAGAAACAAGCGATACAGCTATACAGAAAATGCAATTTTAAATAGGTAGGTTTTGAGATGGGACGAAGAGAATCAATGTTACGAATGTTGGGAGGAAGTGAGTTCCAGAGTTTGGGGGCAGAGCAGCTGAAATCTCTGTCCCCCATCGTGCTGAGATGGGCAGGGGGGCACACAGAAGTGGAGGGAGGAAGAGGATCTGAGGGAACGAGAGGGGATCGAAATTTGAAGAAAGTCAGATAGGTATGGTTAAAGTTGATTCTATATTTATACTTTATACTTTATGGTAATCACTGGTTCCAATACATGCAGAGAAGCGCGGAAATACGAAGTGTATCTGTCACCCAGTACAATAAGTGTAGGAGACCACACATCCATGTTATGTCTGCCAGGACTCTACCTGATTTGGCAGCCGCTGCTATGAGGACCTCACAGAAAGAAGTGAAATTAGTTGGCCAGTTAATCCCGTGGATCAGGCTTTTGTGACTGGGGCAGGTTGGGCTCTGTTTGGTGAGGGTTTAACTCTCTGGGAGCGGCTCGAAATCATCAGCAGGGTTTAAAAACAGACTCCGCAGGGCCACCAGCAAAACCAATAAGAGCCGAGCTGTGGCTGTTATCTGGCAGTAAACTGACACTGGCTAAGCTGTCACTTAAGGCCAAATTCTAAAACACAATACAGAGGAAAGGGCAGGCCTTTTTAGAGCAACGCGCTTCCCAACAATGGGAGCAATCTGACTGATAATGTGCTGACAAACCAGACTTTTTCCAGGTCAGCTTCACGGTGGAGTTTATCATGCAAGGCTTTTAAACAAATAACCTTGCTCATGTAATCTTCTGACTGAAAATGTACGTTCACAATATGCATGGACATAGAATATAAATTATGTCATTTGATGCTCACTCATCTTCAATAAAAACGTATTTACCCTGCATGCAGGAAATAGTTACACAACGTATTTTAATAAGATGCTAAAATGTATTTATATAAACATTCATTAAAATTGCCATTGATGTCTTTACATTCGGCCAGCAAATAATGATGCCAACATTTTAACATTTGTTTTCATTTTTTTTTGATGATGTGCAAAAAATCCATTTTTATTTTTAACTCAAATGTCTGGTACATGGTATAAGAAGTAATATTTCCATTCTGTGGTAAAGCATATTTATACTTGTAAATACTTGTAAATAATTAATAGTTATAATAAATGTATTATTTTTCATGAATGTAAATTAATACATGAATACTAATTATGCTCTTCAGAGCATGTATTCTTACATTTATTTTTGTGTCATCAAGGATAGGCTTCATCTATTTTCTTAGTTATATAGTTGTGGTTTTTGTAATGTCAAATGTGGCCCTGTGCTTCAGCACATAATAGTTTGACTTTGATACTTAATGGGTAGGTTGTTAAACCGAGCATTGCCTGCGTAAGCAATTGTGTTAATCTCCTAACTTCTGGACACAAACAACATGAAGTATTCTTGCAAAGGTTCATGAGATTCAAAACATGAAGTATAAAACACGATGAAAACCCGCCGTATTATTGGATGACGTTCTCTTTACAGGTTTGCTTTTATCGTCGTTGGACTTTCCATTTGTTATATTGTCTTTGTGACGATATACTGAATACATTTCTCCTCAGTGCTGAGGTGGCCTTGGCGTGCAGCCAATCCAAGTTAGTTATTTTTCAATATTATTCTGCAGAATTGTAAATTATTCGATTTGATATCTCCTTACTTGTACGCGCCAAATTTGAGTCAGGCGGTATCGCGGACTACAATGATTCATTCCCCTCTCTCAGACGCGCTCTCGACCAAAAAAATATATCTAGTTTTTACTCTTAGAACATATCGTCAAGTGTAATCGGGTGTAAACTGGGCGAAATACTACTCCCTTGTCTATATTATCTGATTCGTCATTGAATGTGTTACTCCCTTGAAAATTATTTAGCATAACACCCGTTCAAAAAGAACCAGACAGCATGTGTACACTGCATTCCCTCGGGCTCTTTCGCGACTAAATTCCATATTCAGAGTCGCTCCAACTATCTTGTGCCTTATTACCCATCAGATGATCACGAGAGACCACAAACGATGTAGTGTCCAATTATTGAGGATTATGGGATATGAGCACGTCTCATGCTGTCCAGGCTCATTTAATTCCGTTCCATGCATTTACAAGGAAGATAAATAGCGCGTATTTGTTATGGGCTGTCATTATACTACATGACTGTATGGATTTAAAATAATAATAATAATAATAATAATAATAATAATAATAATAATAATAATAATAATAATAATAATAATAATAATAATAATAATAATAATAATCGAGGCTATGAAACGTTTGTGTGAACTGGCCTACTGAATATCAACGCGTCGCCTAAATAATTCAGCGCTCTCCAATTAATTCCAAGCAGAAGTGTGAGGGCAAACTGAATTGAATTGACTGGGGAATAAGGACAATTTGTCATAATGTGCACCTTGCATTTTTTTCAACAATGGCTAAATTCGGTTCAATCGGAATTAGATTTCAACCAGCCATACAATGCAGAAAGGTGTAATGGTGTTGTTTCATTCCCTTTATATTATTCCTATTGTATTATTTTGCAATTGT